>NW_016213533.1:0-1769 GCF_001687245.7 Rhagoletis zephyria | reverse complement strand
CCGAGCGCACTTGTGCACAAGGGTATTATAACTTCGTTCACATAACGGTGGTTTGTAAGAGGCAAAACGAATTGAGATAGATATAGACAAATTTATACATAAATGGCCATAATTAAAAAATAAATCGATTAAGCGATTACTGTATGTCCCCCCATCCGTCTGCCCGTCCGTCTCGAGTATACTCGAGTAAAAATTGAGCTATCTTAACGAAACTTGGTATGTGTAATTATTTTCAGCGTAGGACGAATGGTATTGTAAATGGGCCACGCCTACCTCCCATATAACGGTAGTTTTCAGAAATATGAAAACTGCGATATTTTAGTAATTACTGAAGCTTATTCACTCAAAATTGATATTTACAATAATTTTTAGGTGAAAAATAAGAATATGACAAACTTTTGGGAAAATGGGCGTAGCCACGCCCACTTATGATTACATGTGTATATCTTGGTACCGCTCCACCAATTTCTCACAAACTTGGCACACAGCCTCCGCGTGTATTTCTGCCATGAAAAATAGCGGCGTAAAACTGTAGGTCCCTCCCCATTGTGTGACAACATCAAGGCGCACGCCACAAATCGGAGGAGAAGCTCGGCCAAACACTAACATACATATGCGTAAGCTACAATCTAATATGTATATTATTATTATTGTATATACTAAAGCTAATTTATTCAAAATTGATGCTTGCAATAATTATTTTGCAAGAAATATGCATATGATAAAATTTTGGAAAATGGGCGTGTCACATCCCACTTATGATCACATATATGTATCTCGGTAACCGTTCGACTAACATGTACGGTAAATTTCAGAAATGCTTGAAACTTCGATATTTCGAAATTAAAGGACGCCAATTTACTCAAAATTGATGCTAACAACAATCCCTTGAAAAGAACTAACGGGATACCGCCCACATATGACTATATAAGTTTATCTCATTATATCTAACTGAACGTTCTATCGCAGATGTTTGAAATAGAGGTAAAACCACACCTGCTTACTATGTAGCGGTAGTTTTCGGAAAGTTGAAAAACATATACATATATTTAATACTTGCGCCGGGTATTTAATCCGTCCGAACTTAGACTTTCTTACTTGTTTTTGTTCATTTAATCGATGTTGTTAAAAATGTCAGTACTTTGAATAAAAGTTACCAGACAAAACGAAACAATTTGTGCACCTTAAGATGCGGTAGATTTCAAGCCTTGTGCGGTAGATCGTCAAATTAAAAAAATAAATAAATAAGAGGTAGATCTATCGCATATGCAACCTGCTTAAGATATGTAGATCGTGTCAGCTGACACGTTCTTCGTTTGCACAGCACGACATTCACTTTGATGCGCACAACTTTAAAGCGGGGATCGGCACCGCCTTGCTTTCTATACATTCTGTATAGTCGCGTGCAGAGTAAAAGCTCTCTCTACTCATCGCTGCTTTCAAAGCTACTTTTGGTAGATATTTATCGCTAAAACTTTTCAAACAGTGCCAAAAACACCATTTTTTTACACCTTAACCTGATGGAAGCTTTCTATCTACATAATTCGTAGTCAGCTCAAACCAAACTATCATAAACAGCTTTAACATTTACCGCACAACATTTTTTTTTTTTAATTTTTGTTGCCTTGGGAAAGACGATNCTAAGACTTTTGGCTTAATGCGGAGCTTCTACATAATATTCCAATCGATCTCAAATTTAACATTTCATAATTTTTCAACCAATTTCACGTTTTTAGATGGTGTGCCAATTAAAAAGTATTTTTTTTTTT
>NW_016213532.1:0-1769 GCF_001687245.7 Rhagoletis zephyria | reverse complement strand
GTTACGCGCCGTCTGACGTACTCAAGTTTTGTATATACATACATACATATACATATGTATTTTTAATAACAATCGATGTAAATAAGCANAAGTTTTGTATATACATACATACATATACATATGTATTTTTAATAACAATCGATGTAAATAAGCAGGTTTAAATTAAAAAACTAAATCAAATTCGTTTTTGTTTTAAAATACCACTATGCACTATTATCCGCACCTTTTTGTGTAATTTAGCTACCATTTTAGGAAGTGGGATTGAATTCTTCCCCTTTTTCTCTTGCTTCCAAAAACCATCCCTGTGGGTGGGAGTGTCAAATGTTAGAAAAAAGCTACTTACAAAATATTTCATTATTGCATTAGTGCATTTACATGGTATGAATCTGTTCATAAGCCGTATGAATCATGATACAAATATTTAAAAGTAGTTTCACTTCTTCTTCTTAGCCGCCATTGCTCCCATTTGACGTAAACTGTGCTTTTGGCATTTCCTTTTGAAATCGAGCTACCATATTCTTTGACAAAAGTAAAAAGGTGATTGATTATCTACTTCAAAAAAAAATATAATTATTTAGTGAGTATAAAACGGAAGGTAATTGAAACATTACATTGTATTCACATAAAATATGCATTTACTGTTGTTAATTTTTTTATTGTTTTTTAGTAAGATGAGCTGCATATTTAGGAGCTGCAAAAATAGCAGAAGAAGTTGCGAAAAAACTAACATACAGTTTTTTCGACTCCCGGCGGTACCACATATGCGGGAAAAGTGGATATCCGCGTGCATGGTAACTGAAAATGCGTTTCCAAAATTATCTNGGGAAAAGTGGATATCCGCGTGCATGGTAACTGAAAATGCGTTACCAAAATTATCTTTTGTTTTTTCCGAGCACTTTTCTNAATGCGTTTCCAAAATTATCTTTTGTTTGTTCCGAGCACTTTTCCGCGAAAGATTTCAACCGGAGGAACGGATGCGCCCAATTAGAGTGAAACGCGATATCAGTAGGAGTAGAGTAAGTATGCTTCCCTAGAATCCGAAATAAAGCAACATCCTACTTAGTTTCTTAAAGGACCAACTCCATATAATATATCATGTAAAAGATAATGCTACATTTTTGGTGTGCCTTACATTTATAGCAATTTAAATCAATACGCAGCTCTTTTAATACGAACAATCATATTTACCTCGTGTGTTACAACTTACTTTTTAATAAGATAAAAATTCCTTAAAAAAATATTAAAATTTCCAAAATAATTATTTGATTAGGTGGCAGTGCTACTTCAACAATTTACGAAAAGTAGAAACGTCAGTAAGCACAGTTTATGTCAAAAAAATTAAAAGTGAAACTACCTTCTTTTTTTTGTATCATGGTATGAATTTTCCTATAAAAGAAGCACCAACTCTATGACGAAATGAATGAAAGCGATATATATTTAACAATTTTGACTTATATGCCTGACAAATATTTTTTGTAAAAAACAAACAAAAAAATTTAATTTTGTGCTAACTTCGAAACTAGAAGCTTATTTTTTTTTGAATGTGCTTTAAAAAGGACCTACTGCCAATAAAGCCTTGCGGTTTGCTATTTTTTCAAATGTGTAATGCTTCCATTCAAAAATCTTTGCGGTTAAACAGTTTTTTGTTCAGAAATTGCTTGTTTACGTTTTTTGTCTTTCATATTAGAAACGTTTGGCATAAGTAGAAATCATAGGGATACCGTTTTCTTTCGTTTCTCAAAGGATTTTATACTTGAAAAGGCACCAAA
>NW_016213531.1:0-1769 GCF_001687245.7 Rhagoletis zephyria | reverse complement strand
AAGTGGTCTATTGTGCGTGGGCCCCCGCCCTATATGGGAAGGCTCTTAAAGTAGCCTAGCACCTCCAAGGGCGTTTTGTTCCAAATTTCAAATGGATTACGGGTAGCGCCACCAAAGTGGGCTAATCTGCGCCTAGCGAGAGCATCACATTCACAGAGAATGTGTTCTGGCGTTTCTTCGTCCAGCTCACAGAAGCGACAGGCGTTTGTTTCTGAAAGATTGATTTTACTGAGGTGGTAACGAAGAGAACAGTGTCCCGTGTAGTACCCAGTGAGAGTTTTGAGGTCCTCTCTGCCTAAATTGATTAGTTTCTTTGAAANTTGAGGTCCTCTCTGCCTAAATTGATTAGTTTCTTTGAAGGCCGTTCACTTAGGTTGACTTCTCTGATGTACTGATCCAGTATTTTCTTCATGCCTTTTAGAAGAAAGGAACTGAGGCTAATTGGTCGGTAGGATGACGGTAATTGTTCCGGCTTACCCATTTTGGGTAGAAACACGACTTTAACCTCATACCATATGCTGGAAATGTGACCCAACAAGAGCGAAGCTCTATAGAGTTTAGAGAGGACCGGCGCTATGTGTCTAATTCCATGCTGCAGGAGACATGGATAGATTCCATCCGGTCCTGGTGATTTGTATGGGCTAAATGTTGATAAAGCCCATTGCACCTGCTCTACAGTGGTCAGCTTCGTAGAAGGCTTTGTTCTCTTCCAGAGGTGAATGTTGGAGCACCCAATTCTGGTCGACAGTAGCCTGCTATACAGCGCGGTAAGTGAGTATCCAGCAAGAGTCTGTTGGTCTCACCCGGATGCTGAGTGTAGCTCCCATCTGGTCACTTAAGGGTGCCAATTGTATTCCTGTAATCCCTTTGACTGCTTAGAGTTAGATCCAAGACCTCCCCCCTTAAAGTGTTTCTAAAAGTCGGTTCACTGCCACGATTTATAATATTTATATTATGACTACTAATAAACTCGAGGAGGTACTCACCCCTTTTGTTGGTATCGGTGCTGCCCCAAACAGTGTTATGTGAATTGGCGTCACAGCAGAGGATCAAGTGTTTACCACTCTACTGGCAGTGCTCAACGAAAGCCTTTACTTCTGCTGTCGGGGGCCATCTCCTACTCACCCGGAAAGTACGCTGAGGCAAGTACTGCTTCTTGTACACCCCTTGGAGTGGGAATTTCGGCCCAAACCGCAACCAGATCCGCCGTCATGAACTATAATAGAGGAAGAAACGTTAGTTTTTTACTTAATAGCATCGCCGCCCTTGGGCGAGGGCTGGGTGCATATATGATCTTACCATTATTGATGTTCAGACCTTTGACCTCACCACGTAGTATCCAGGGTTCCTGGATGAAGGCTATACTTAGACCCTCGTTAGTGAACCTCCTGCAGAGCATCTGACGCTGCCTTGGCATGATGAAGATTCCCTTGGAGGCATTTCAGATGCCTGGAGTTTGCGCTGGGCATAGGGAGAGATGGCATTATTTGCGGTCTTTACGGCCGCGAGCAGTCACCTTCTTCCCCCTATTGCTACCCAGCAAGGCCTTCTCCTCGGCTGTCCTTGAGCCTCCTTTGCTTTTGCGGCTTTGAGTCGCCGCTTTGAAACTGCCATGCAGTGGTAGCCTTATTATGTTCCGGGGGAGCTCAATGGGCCTGACATTTTGTTGGGCTCTGTCTAGCACCTGCTGCAGAGTCAGGACTGATGTTGCTGCGGGTTCCGGAGGCGATGTCACGCTGGCTTGAGCTACTGACAGCTCAGGCGGCGGC
>NW_016213530.1:0-1769 GCF_001687245.7 Rhagoletis zephyria | reverse complement strand
GAGTATCGAGAGTATTGGGTACTTAAAAGTATTGGCTCAGCACATCACTGCTGCTGTGTACTCTACTATGACGTCACCAAAACAGCTGATTCTGTCAAAATCACTGAGAGCCGAGTAGCGGTATCGTCATCGGCGCCACCTCTGTATTCTCTCCACCGTGGGTTAGCCTGTAAGTGCAAAGAGAGCCGTGAGAGAATCATGCTGCCACATAATTTTTTCATACATTTTTAATAAAATTCCTCCAAACATGCCAAAGAAATATGATTTTTTGTATAAATGAAATTCATCTGGCAATGGAAAAACAAACTTTCAAATAAAGACAGAAAATAAAATAAAAACAATCACAATTTGATTCGCTTGAATGTATTTATTTCAATTGTAATTTTTATTCAATTTTACCTCAAACAAATTAAACGTTTAAGATTTTTCGTGTACAAATACAAAAGCTGAGGATAAAGAAATCGAGAAAACGCAGTAGATGACACGGAGAGTAATCGTTTCTAAGTTTCTAGGTAAGTCAAGTCAAATCTAATATGGTAGATAGACGGAGAAAATTAATTTGAATTAATAAGCATAAATGCAAATTAAAATTTTACCCTTACAGACGGCAGTAATGCGAATAAACCAGCCGCAAGGTCGTGGGTTCGAGTCCCACGGCCAGTATACTTTTTTTATTTCTTTTTCATTTTTTTTTTTATAAGTTCTATATTTTTTTTACGTTACTTTCAGTTAGTTGTTGTTGAATTTTTAACAAAATTCATCTCTAAAAATTAAAATTAACTAATAGTAAAATAAGAAATGTGATATAAAATAAAGCAAATGAAAATAAAATAAAGTAAAATTAAATATATAAATAAAATAAAATAAAAAAATATAAAATAAATAATAAAAACAAAAAAATTTTCGCAATCGCTCCAACCGAATATCGAACCTGGCAGCTACAGGCTTATAGCTCGCAACTCTCACCACTCGGCTACCGCATACGCGAAACTCGACTGCTTCGTTTGCTTTCTTGTACAAAAGACAACAACTGGCCGTTTTTACCAGTGTTGTCATCGAAAATTCCCCGGATCCGAGTTAATTCCCAAAAATTTCGTGCATTTGTTCGGCTGCTTATGCTCATTTTAAAGAGGAAAATGCATGAGTTAAAGCAAATTAAGGCTGGTTATGCAAATAATCGAGCCCGTTTGTCTACCGTATAAGTCTTGCATAACTGAGCTTTTGCACAAATTCAATTATTCCACCAAAAACCAATTTTTTTAAACAGATTTTTCTGCATTGACAGAAAAAAAAACCTCGCAAGCACACACTTTTTATTTTATAATAATAGTGGGATTCATGAAACGTAGGGAAGTTGTTGCAAATCATGATTCAATAATACAAGGTTAGATAATTATTGACAGCTGCGGTTTGACACTCCCTTACAAAAGGTTGCATTTACGAAGGACAGAGAAAGGGCAAGAATGCAATCCCTTGTTGCGAAAATGGTAGTAGAAAAGTACGCAAAGTAGGCAATTAGTAGTGAAATTCCTTTCGTAAATTCTAATGTATTTTCAAGAAATCTCGCATTTTAAACGAAATGTTGAACGTAATATTGATATATCTTCGTGAATTACGTAATTTATATGCTATTTAGCCGTATAAAAACTACAAAATGACTCAAAATTAAAATAAGACTACTATCAGCCGCACTCAGAGTCGTTTAATGATTACTTAAGGTGTCCATCGACCCTGAATTCGCTGGACAGGTAATATTAATGTGCTTTCCG
>NW_016213529.1:1193-1769 GCF_001687245.7 Rhagoletis zephyria | reverse complement strand
AAATTAGAAAATTTTAGTTGAGAAAAAGAAGTACACGGAAAGGATTTCACAAAAATGTATTTAAATTAGGATTTTTTTCAAAAGTGCCATTTTGGCACTTTGTGCAAAATTGAAAAATTCAGTGCCATTTCAAGTAAAATAGTGCCAAAAATGACACGGTTTGAGCCAAGTTGGCAGCCCTGATCGCCAAGTTTTTTATTTAAAAAAGCACCAAAATACTGAAAATAGCGCAATTTTCCCCAAAAAAAAAACACCAATTTTGTGTTGCTGTGTTTAATGGTATTTTCGCATATAAAGCTGTATGTTCAAATATTTTAAGTAATCACACAATGAAACTTGTAAATATTTCCAACTATGCGCAGTTAATCAATTTAATAAATTTAATTTGCAAAATGTTTNAGAGGAGAAGCTCGGCCAAACACTAACATATGTGTAAGTCAAATACAATCTCACCATACGATCACGTTTTTATTATAAAATTGCCTTCAAAAGGGCACCAAAGGACAAAATAAGCGCTAAACTTAACAATTTTCGCCTTTTAATTCCCTAAACGCACTTAATTTCTTGCGAAAGGCA
>NW_016213529.1:0-1066 GCF_001687245.7 Rhagoletis zephyria | reverse complement strand
AGCATAATATTCTATGGATTCCGTGATAGACTGTGTGAAAATATTGCGTTTGGATTATCTTGGAGCATATTATCCAGAGGAGAAGCTCGGCCAAACACTAACATATGTGTAAGTCAAATACAATGTCACCATAGAATCACGTTTTTATTATAAAATTGCCTTGAAAAGGGCACCAAAGAACAAAACAAGCGCTAAACTAAACAATTTTCGCCTTTTAATTCCCTAAACGCACTTAATTTCTTGCGAAAGGCACAAAGTTGGCAACAGTTATATCGATGTCAAATTTGCTCATATACAAGCATGGACAGAGAGTGGGCGCCTGCTTAAAGAGCGTAAGCATCACATGCAAATACATGCGAGAGCGTAACAAAGCGAACGCAAATTCATTCAAACGTAATTGGCACACTAACACAATCACGCTTTCAGCTCGCGTTTACTTGTGGTAGTGATCACATCTGCTCATATACACTCCTCGTCATTTGAATTGCACACCCTTTCAATTCTTAGTATTTACAGTTTTCCGTTTGTTTATTTAATATAAATTTTTTGTAAAAATATCGTCACTACATACGAATAAAGGCGCGCTGGTGTTTTGACGGTGAAAAAAAGCTTTTAAAAAAATTTTGCAAAAAAAGATGCTTATAAAAAACTTTGGCGAAGTATGTTAAGAGTATTTGACGCTGAAATTTTTTTGCGTCTTTTTTCGCCGTCGACTTTTGAGCTCGCGCTTTTATTCGTGTCTAGTGATGATATAGCATATTCTACGGGTAAATGCAATTTAAAAAATTTTAAATTTTTTTTTCAATTTTTTGATTTTTTCGTTTTTCTCGAGAGCTGGAAACAGTTCTTAAAAAAGGTCAACATAGGAGTGTGCCATCCTAATGACCTGCAGTGAATAAGTTAATATTTTTAGAAAAATTTCTGATATGCAGTTTTGTAGCCCATTCAATTATAGTGTAATTAAGTGCAAGTTTAAAGTGACTCTANAAAAAATTTTAAATTTTTTTTTCAATTTTTTGATTTTTTCGTTTTTCTCGAGAGCTGGAAACAGTTCTTAAAAAAGGTC
>NW_016213527.1:0-1769 GCF_001687245.7 Rhagoletis zephyria | reverse complement strand
AAAAAAAAATAGTGAAAATAAGTTGCTGTCCTTGTTTGCTGCTTCTAATATTTTTTTTGCATATTCCTATTCATTCTGCCTTTACATAATACGAGAAAGAATGAAAAGAACTGCAAACAGGATGTGGGCTGAAAGGTAAAACACTGATGAATGTTGAATGAAAAATTGCTTTCTGCTTTTTTTTATAAACAATTAAATATAATCAATAAAATCAGTGTATCGCATTCAATTTTAATATAACAGTGCTATTTTTTGGTAGCTAGGACGTACCGTTCATTTTAAGGATTTTGAGGTTAAGGTTACGTTTTAGGGATTTTTAAGATATTGAAGGTGTCGCTCGTTTTCTTCCATATAAAAAATTGTCAACATCCTCCGTATCGATGAAAATAACCGACACTGTTTACAAAAGAATTGCCAAAAATCAACGCTTACGTCTACGTTACATAAAAATTTATTATATTTTATTATACTAAATTCAAATGGGCTGCGAAGATTTCAATTTAATATAATAAATTGCTTATAGAAAAAAATGTTTCACGGAAAATTCCTAGTTCTGCAAGCGCTAACTGAAAAATTAAGAAATAGAGTTAAAATTTTCCAGAAATAAGTTTTGTTAGCATAAATAAAATAAAATTTTCTCTAGCAAAATTTTCTTCAAAATTATTATCATAATCCGGGTGAATTTAACTGAGTTTTTAACCGACTTCTAATAAAGGAGGAGGTTATTAGTTCGTCGGATTATATGTTTTTTTTAAGGGATATTACGGCATAACTTTGGAGCACCTTAATCGATTTCGATAATTCTTGTTGGTACCTCAAGGGTGGCCCCATACTCTTTTTCTTTAGATCCGATAATTGGATCGTGAAGAAATTAACCAAAATCTTAATTTTTATATGAGAATTGAAGTCAGTTTTGTTGTTTGCTTAAAAATTACTTGTGTTGACATAAAATGAACATATGAATCAAGTAATGATATTTTCCACATCTCACCGAGCCAAAATTTCTCCTCAAAGCCTTAATTCATTAAATTGTCGAAATATATTTTAATGTTCAGTCATTAATAGGAGTAGTTCAAGATGCTATCTTCATAATGAAAGTTTAATAAAAAAATCAAATTTTTAAATAAAATTTCCTTATAATTTACTCAACACAGAGGATGTTTTGTCAAAAGTCTACAGATATTCATATTGAGATCCAGATCTAAACATGTTATTTCAGAACTGCTAAAAACTTTACAAAGGGCATAAAGGGCTGAGCATCTGAGAATCTGCTTGGTTTGTTTTAAAATTTTACTCTTAGAGTATTGAAAATTCTCACTCCTGCAACTCTCTGATACACACGCATATCGGCCATATTTACGAGCATACATCTTGCAACAACAACAGCTATTACAACAATAACCAACAAGCTAGTAAGTACAATGTTGTGCATATTTTCCACTCAACTTGGCTTGCTACACGTTTTTTTTTTTAAGTTTTTTTTTTTTACTTCTTCTGATGTTGAATTTAGGTTTTGTTTCAATGCTCTGCTGCTGTTTAGTTCATTGTTCTTGTTCTTGTTGTTATTTGTTTTGTGCCATAAGTTTACTTCGTCCTTTTTGCGGGCCAGGTATTGTTTGCTTATTTACTATTTACGAAGATATGTGGGAGTAAGGTGAAGTGAGTGAGTGTGGTTGCGTTGGTTGTTACCCAAATTTATTTTCTCCCCTACACTTTTTGACATTTTACGGCAATTTTTATGGTTTCAGGATGGTAGTGTACTGATAAAG
>NW_016213526.1:0-1769 GCF_001687245.7 Rhagoletis zephyria | reverse complement strand
GAAAAAGTCACATTTACAGATGCAAATACATATCGCGTAAGAACACCTTAAATAATATTTCAGAAAAATATTGAAATTACCTACATACGCACATACGTATCCACTTGACAGCCGCAACTTCAACTAAAATAATAAATCCAAAAACACACGTAAATTTTCTGCCACCCATAATCAGAGAAAGTTAATAAACATAATTACTAACATTCGTGAATTCATTCTCTGCCGTTAATACTCACTGCCCGTTGCATATGCGCAGGCGCAGTATCCGACAGTGGCCTCTCATAACTTTAGTCTCCTATTTCTTTTGCCAGAGAAACTCTACAGATTGTAATAGATTAGAATGCACATGCATCATTTGAGAACGTAAATATCGTTGTAAGGTTTGAAACTTTGCTGTAGATGCTAACAGAGAACGTATATGATGTTAACATTTAGTCAGTGTTGCCAGAATTTTTTTGCCGACCGGCTATATTGGCAAAAAAGCGGCTAAAAACGGCTAAAATGTTTCAACTAAAATTCACATGTTTTATTTGAGGAAATCGCAAGTAGAAAGACTATGAGTAAAATCATTAATTTTTTTTTGTTAATAAAGGTTATACGTAGCTAAGCTTTACACCACTCGTTAACTAAATCACAAAAACAGAGACTGATAAATTTATAACAAATTATTTTCGTTTAACAAAAGAAACTGTCGTTATACGTACATCAGAAGTCATGTTTGTATTATTTAAATATAAAAAGAGAGATCAATTACAAACTTATGGCAATTAATTTTTTATTGAAAAATTTTGCCTCACATTGTAACATTTACTCTAGGTTACTTTTCGTCCTGAAAAATGACCATATTAGTATAAAGTATTTTGCTTAGTCGGTGGGCAATATTTTGAGAAAGGGCTGAAGAAAACAGGCCAACATTATTTCGAGAAAAGAAAACGCCATTAATTTATATCGAATAAGCCGGTCGCTTTCAAAGTTTTTAACAATTCAACGACATATTTAATTGTACTTTGATGCCCATATATTCGAACCTCCAGCTTTAAACTCACTCTCTCTCATGCCTGTCACAGAGCAATAACAAGCAACAATAAAGAATGTTGGCATCATGATACAATTATTCACAGCTTCGTCCTTCTTTGGAAACAACACAATGACCCAAATGTAAAATGGGACGCGAGATTTTAGCAAGTTTTGGCTATTTTTATTTAGTTTATTTAATGTATATTATTTTTTTGTGTGAAAATATAGCTGATTACTCAACAAATACCATATGAGTCTCAATTTCAGACTTTGAACAAAAATTATGAAAATTCTACAAAATTTCACCAAAAATTTTTAACTTTTTAATCAGCATCTTTAAAAAATGGTATGTTTGCAGTTTTGTAGTCCATTAAAATTTAGTAAAATATGGTGAAAATTTTAAGTAGCTAGAACTCGCCTTTGATTTTTGTAATTTTTTTTATAACGGTGTTCCGAACTTTTTCCATACAAAGTATGCTCTAAAATTTTTTTATATAAAAAAATCGCAACACCGGCAGCATAAAATTGCCGAAAAATAAACGGTAAGCGCCATTAAATTTGCACTTTAGTATACTACAGTTTTAAATAAAAAAAATTAGAATTTTCATAATTTTTCCATAAAATATGAAATTTGGACTTAAATGGTGTTTGTAAGTAAGCAGCTATACTTTCATAAAAAATAATAAGCTAAAATTTCGTATCCCAGTTCATATTTTGGTCACTGTATATTCACATAAAATAAAAATCATTGA
>NW_016213525.1:0-1769 GCF_001687245.7 Rhagoletis zephyria | reverse complement strand
TAACAGTATTTACAAATGAATATTGTAACTGAAGCACATATTAAGTGCAAGGTCTTAAATCAACATAAGTTTTGTGATTTTCTTTTTAATGTTTGGGTGGTTATACATTAATTTTAGCTAGTGTCACAAATTTTGCAATTTGTTCAATATGACGGTCTACTGTTTGTGCAAGATAATTAGATGGTTTGTTGTTATCAAATATCGAAGTTCTAATTTGTTGTAGATTTGGGCATTGGTCGAGGAGGTGAATAACGTTGAAATCAGAAGATCCACAGTGCAAGCAATTTGGACGGGAAGCGCCATTCAAGAGGTGAACGTGGGTTTCGAGTGTGTGCCCAATCCTGAGACGCACGAATATCGATATTTTCCTAGAGGAGGAGCTTGTATGGTAAGTAGGTTTCTCGCCAGTGGGGTTATGGCCTTTATAGTAATGGTTAAAACTGTTCCATTCGCTTGAAAATGTGTCTCTTAGATATCTATTTACCAGTGTCCGTATATCTTTTTCGGTAAAATAGTCAGCCATATGCAGAGGCTCTCTACCGGCTTCTTTTGCTCTTTTGTCCGCCATTTCATTACCGTGTATACCTATGTGGGCAGGCACCCACATTATTTTGATTTGATTGGTGTACTGAAGTAGGATGTTGCGAATTTTCATGATCATTGGTGTGTCGTTTGATTGGTTGAAAACAGCTTCGATGGCGGATTTACTGTCGCTACAAATAACAGTTTTGCTTCCATTATGAGAGGCAAAAAGTACTGCTTCAAGTAGAGCAGCGGCTTCGGCTGTAAATACCGAGCAGTACGATGGCAAGGAGTATACAGCAATGGTGGCACCAAACTTATTTGTCACAGCAAACGTAGTGCTGGTGCTGGATTTAGATCCGTCCGTATAAACAATCTCCCAATCATGTTTGAAGGGCTCTAGGGCTTCATTGTATAGTTGTTTATATTCACTGTTGCTGGTAAAGTGTTTGGATTTTCTTTGTTTTTCTTTGATAAGCGATGTTATGAGCGAGGAACAAGTCGGAGCTATTGCTGTTTCAACCAATGATGGAGTCGCTATGATATGGAGCTCTTTAGCTAGTTTTAAACAGCGCATTATGGTGGAAGATTTGTTAGTTGCGATTGGTTTTTCAATGGCCGTCTTAACTTGTGCAAACAATAACTCGTTTCTGGCGTGAAACAACTTTGGAATTAGCATCATAGTATTACGTGTAGCTCTAGAGGAAATATCAGGTAATCCGACTTCTGCGAGTGTCACTTTTGTTGGCGATGTTGGGAACGCACGAAACCTTCTTTTAGTTGCGATGTGGTATGGAGCATGGAGTAGCTTAATATGAGTCCTGGCGCAATGTCCATATATCGGCAGTCCATAATCGATTTTTGATAACAACAAGGCCTTTGTAATATTTACAAGTGAATTCGTATGGCACAAACAACGTTTGGAGGATAAAAATTTTATAATGTTTAGTCTAAAGAATAAGCTTAACCTAACCGATTTACAGTGTTCTTTGTATGTGAGATTCTTATCAAATATTATGCCTAAAATTTTTAAAGTGTTAGAATGGGGAATTTGGATGTTAGAAAAGGATATGTAGGGGAAGGAGCAATTGTGTTTTCGACATATATGGAATGTGGAGCATTTGCTGGCTGAAATATTGGCACCAGAACTTTGAGACCATACATTAATATCATGTAACATTTTTAGGAATGCATTTTTGTTCAGGGCTATTATTTTAGTAAACACTAAAACGTCATCTGCGTATATG
>NW_016213524.1:0-1769 GCF_001687245.7 Rhagoletis zephyria | reverse complement strand
ATGTCATTCAACAGGAGCATCAGCAATAGAATTCAAAGGTCCGGAATTGTCCTATGTTCTTGCTCGGCCATTTATAAACATCTAAGTAGTAACTGAATGGCCAATACCAGCGCTGAAGCACTGACATATATAGAACAGGTCATCTTCATGCGGTGCACCTATGTAAATGTAGTTGCATGAGAGTGGAACTCGCCCCGTTGAAACCCTCAAAGGCCTAAGTGTACATATCAAACTATCCGCAAAGGATCTTGCCACTGCAAGTGCGGTACCGGTAAATCCTAATTTTGCGTCCCATCTGGCTCTAAACGCACATCTCGAAGTTTCATTGGCTTTGGTGTCAACCCTCGTTTTGGTTCAGGTTTGCTTAGCGCCTCTGAGTGGAGATCCAACGAAATAATAAGAAGCAAAACAAAGGCAACACAAACAAAACATTTTGAACGCGGGAGGAGTCAAGCGATACTGCAGTAAGCTACTCAATTCAGTGGTGTGGAAATCCCTCAGTAGCCGAAGGCTGGCAAGAACGCCTGTTTTCTCTAAAGTAGTGAGAGTATGAGAAGCGATACCGATGGATTTGAGTCGTTGAGAAGTGCTGAAAGTCTACTTCGGTTGTGTCTCCTTGGGAAATGGTACTCTGTAGGGAAGCCAGCACCAGCTAAGGTGTTTTACTCTATTTGATCGGGGACTCACAACATTCAGCAAGCGAATTCCCGGTTAAGTCTAAATAAGATGCCGCACTGTCGAGATCGTCGCATACCAACCAAAATTTAATAGCTTTCCGTGGATTTCGGTCGATCGCATGTCTAAAATTATTTTCAGACACTTGGTGAGGTGCATAAGGGTGCTCCGCGGTGCAGAGTAGGAAACCGACGGACCTAGTGACTGGATTTGCAGAAAATATCTCTAGCGAAATAGCTGGACAGAGCAACTACATTATCTTAGGCATCGCTAACGTAGAAAGGTCAATAGAGATAAATGCNCTTTCCGTGGGTTTCGGTCGATCGCATGTCTAAAATTATTTTCAGACACTTGGTGAGGTGCATAAGGGTGCTCCGCGGTGCAGAGTAGGAAACCGACGGACCTAGTGACTGGATTTGCAGAAAATATCTCTAGCGAAATAGCTGGACAGAGCAACTACATTATCTTAGGCATCGCTAACGTAGAAAGGTCAATAGAGATAAATGCATATTGTGGCTTCAGACATGTTTGCGATATTTTAGAAGGTGCTCTAGGGGACTGACCAGCATGTATGTAGATCAGATGTCTAAAATGAGTGCTGAGACCTAAGAAAGTAAGCCGAAAACCTTCGGGCTGGTGCGGGAACACATTATNGTGTTTTCGGGGGATCCATACTCCAGCTGCGGCTATGTTCTTTTTTTTAATTTAAATTGCTATACAGACTGGCATTGCTACCGCCAGCTTCAACTAAGGTGATTTCCAGAGAGGAATAAAAAGTGGGGCGTTGGCTATCACTGCGCTGTTATAGAAGTTGTTCCAGAAAAGATATGTGACGAGCAATGACATCTTTATTATATACATATTTACTTTGATAAGTCTATCGTTCACACCAACGAATGTCCAAGCATGCTATGTTCAACTACAGTTGCTTTGGTCAGGAAGCTAAGTTCCAGACCATGTAGAAAAGGAACCGGCCACAAAGTTTGGTGATACCAACGAATCGAACTGTGTGAGCAAAAGTAGACCGCGTTTTTTTAACCTATATCTTCCTAAGCACTATCTGTGGATTATCAGACTAAAAAGAATTCAGGAGG
>NW_016213523.1:0-1769 GCF_001687245.7 Rhagoletis zephyria | reverse complement strand
TTTCGCGTACGCTTCAGCCGTTCATCCACTCATGCGCGTGAGAATAAATATGTATACATATATGTATACACACGCTATGAATTTTAATATTTTTGAATATTTCTTTTCTGTACACAAACTTACATTTGCGATTTTCTTAATAAAACGCAAATAAATTAATTACTCATAAAAGCAATTTAAAGCACATTTCAAGTCTCGTGTGAACAAAGGAAAATCGTTGACTGTCTGATGTGTACATTTAAATAATACTATGTATGCACATACGTACATATGTACATATTTATGTATATAAAAATCAAAGACTGAAATTTTAGTTGTGCGTTTTTGGATGAAATAACGTAATTGGGCAGCTAAAGAATCAAATAGATGGAATTATTAAAAAATAAAAATTTCAAAAATTGGCGTGCAAAATGTAAACACAAAAACGTTGTCTACGTCGCTTTCTGCGGTGCCGAAAAAAAGATTATAAATGCGTCTATGCTTTTGGCGCTTTTAGCGAATTAGTTGAAAAAAATATATACTTCATGGAAATTATGAAAGATTATTACAATTCCGTTGAAAATTTTTCTTAAATATTTTTATGCAGATTGTTTAAGCTTCAACTGTTTTATCATCTGAGGCGATTTTTTTTGCAAAAAGTTCTTTAAGAAACTACTTTTATTCGTAAAAAACTACATTTTTGGAGGTATTTTCCAGTCGGCCCAGCTCACGTAAATCTTAATATATTGCCGAAATATTTTGGTGGACGTCTACAAATATAAAAAAAAATTTGTAATTCCGGCGGAAAAAACCNGCAAATAAGCTTCAATAATGGCATTTACATATAATAGAACTTGCCACGGCTGTCAGCTAGCAGATTGCTAAGAAAGTGTCCCGCTTTTCCTGTGTGAATGCCCAGGCGTTGTGATGCTTCCACCAAGAAATATAGGATTTACATAGACAAAACATTTTCCACTACAGTACTACATAAAAATGGCACCAAAATTAGCTAGTTGCAACCCACCAGAGGTCAAGAACATCCGTTAGGGGCGTCTTAACAGCGAATGCGGCATCTAGAGTCCACTGTAGATGACCCTAATTAAGCTGGTGGCCAGTATTATTTTTGAAAATAGTCAAAATTTTCAATCCTTATCCATAAAAAATCGTCTTTTTGCAGAAAAACTTTATAGGAGTTAAAAAATTAAAAATTGTGCGACTATTCTCTAAAGGGAGAAGGCAGGACCTAGTCTTAATCAGGCATTAATTAGATCGAAAATAATCCTTCACGCCTCGTATCGACTTATGGGTACAATAAGATGGCAAAGATCCTGCACAATGCAAGATAGGTAATTTGACCCATTTTGTGGTCCTTGGTATTTGATAAAAAAAATTTCAAATTAATTTTTTTTTTTAACGAACGACAACTACCTAGCATCTGATCAAATTTGTTGTCTGTGAGCAACGTGTTGAACATAGTATACATACGCATCCCATTTCATCGAGTTTTTTTTTGATAATTTTGGTGAGAAAAACATAAACTTTAATTTTTTCCTTTTAAAATGCTTGCCGTATTTGGAAATGTTTAGACTATCAAAAACGTGAAATTATAACAAACTGGACAATTTTTTCTTTAATACAACTATTTGAAAAACGGCATTCAAACTTATTTAGTAAAACCAAATTAAAAAGTGACCCATTTAGATCGCTCGATCGTCAAGGGTTAAGTTTATTGCCAATCAATAAAAAAACCGCGATGGCTAGTTTTGTACATATGTATGTTTATATCTAGA
>NW_016213522.1:0-1769 GCF_001687245.7 Rhagoletis zephyria | reverse complement strand
GCAAGTGCCGCTCAACTGGCCACTTTGGTGTCAATTTGAAGGCTGCTGAACGAGCGAACAAAAACTGTTGTTGGTGTTCTTCGGCACTGGTACTGGTGGTGGCTGGTGATACTGCTAGCAGTCAAGAAGTGGAAGTGGTCCTGGTGGTGGTACTGATGATAGTAGTGGTGATGATGACTAAAGCTTCAGCGCACCAAGATGCTTATCAGGTGATGCTGCCGACGACGACGTCGAGGCCGATGATGTCGATGACTGGTGCAGCAGTAAATGAAACACTGAAAACACCGGCGAGGGTTGAGCACCGAAGAACCAGTCAGTCAGTCAGCCAGCCAGTCACTACCCAACAAGCACAACTGTCTCTGTGTTGATCGTGGACGTCAGAAGGGAGGAAGAGTACCCGTTGTTCAGAAGAAGAGGTAGAGGAGATTCGATTAGATTAGCTGCTGCTGCTGTTGCCGATCAGCAATGATGCCGCATCATCGCGTCACCGGTAGAAAAAAAGAGCTGAAGAAGCAGCTGAAAAGAAAAGAAGAACGAGAACAGCTACCGAAGAAGCAGCAGCAAATGGTACTAGTGTTGGGGTGATGAGGATGAAGATGAGGATGGCGCTGCTGCTTGCGACCTGCAGTAACCGAAACTCGGCAGAAGACTGTCTGTCTGTCGGCACTCGTGTCTGCTTGAAGCCAGCCAAACAGCAGCAGTGGTGGCCAGGCCAGGCTATCGCCTCTTTACGTGTCTCTTCAGCAGTGGTGGTGGTAGTCGGCGACGACGAAGCGGAGGGCGACGCCTTCCCCGTTTTCGTATGATTTGCAGGCGGGCAAACTGTGCAGCTCTTTCCCTCTCTTTCTTTCTGTGAGCTGTCTGGCGGACAGACTGACTGAGACTGAGACTGTGACTGTCTGGCGACTGACTCTCTGCAGCGCTACAGTGCACTCTCGACTGTTTGGCCACTGCAGTGTTGGCCGTCGTTGATGAGGCATCAGCAGCAGTAGTCTCTGACTGTGTGGAGGCAAATCACACTGACACGTAATCGACATCTGACGTCACCTGAGCAACTCTTTTCCCGCAGCAGCAGAAGGAGCTGGCTCGGCTGAAGCAACTTGCCACCATTAAGCTGCAATCGGTGGACTCTGGGAGCTAGGAGAAGAGAGCTCCTTCTCCTCCTGCTCCTGCTAACGAGTACTTCTCCTTCTCCCTTTGATGATCATTGAAAGAGAGTGCAGTGGCAGTGGCAGTAGTATGTGTGTGTGTGTGCATGCATGTGCATTTTTTGTCTCACTGATGCACTGTGTGTGTGTCGTGTGCCACACAGTCGCTGAAGACATCATCCAAAAGTGCATCCAAAGGATGGAGAGAAAGCTTTGGTTGGCTTTAGTTAGTCCAAACGATGATTTGCACTTGGTAGCACAAGGACTGACTGACTGATGCATTGAGGGCACCTAAGCGATGAGTGAGAAAGCATCTGAAAGGATCTAGTAAGGAAGAGTAGGAGTAGGAAGAGCAGCAGCAGCAGCAGCAGTTGAAGGCGGCGAAGGTGGCACAAAGAAGAAGAAGAACAAGAGGATAAGAGAGGGTGCCGCTGTCCTCGGTAACTTTCAGCAGCGAGCTATTTCAGCTGCTGGCAAACAACTCGATTGCAGCACTTCTGTGTTTCCTCAGCTGACTGGTGTTTTTGTGGTGGTGATGATTCACCACCACAACATCGCATGACCACAACCATCACCATCCTGGTGACCGTTGATGCAGCAACTAAGAAGCAATAACGAGTG
>NW_016213521.1:0-1769 GCF_001687245.7 Rhagoletis zephyria | reverse complement strand
AAGAAAGGCATCAAGCGTACGCATGTGCGTGAAGTTGCTGTTGAATAGTGTTAGAGAAGAATGTGGAACAGAGAAAATGCGAACCAAAGAGGATGGTTTAAGAGTTTAAACTTTTCGATATTTATTTGGATATACATACATATGTATGTGTACGAAAATTAAGTATTTATATATATAATTTATTCATGGAAATTAGTTTAGTGTTTTTAAAATGATTCCTATGGGATATGTATGAAATTAAAAATAAAATAAAATTCGGAAAAATGTTAACATTTTCTAANATCCTTCACAATAAAAATCATAATTTAACCATTAAAATGGAATTAAAAATTGTCCGATAAAATTGAACCGTTATTTAATGATATTTGTTTCTTCGTTCATACCGCAACACCGTTATTTTCAGATTTATTTTATTTTGGATTATATAGGACTTAAAAATAAAATGAAAATCTGAATTTAACGATTACTCAGGCAAAAAAAAAAAATGTAAAAAAAATTTGGTTCGAAAAAAGTTAAAGCTATTTTTGATAGACTTACAGCTTTCATCAGCTGCAGGTTTTGAGAAAAACGAGATCAAAGTGTCAAAAAATCGCGTTTTTGTAATATTTGTAAAACTCTAGCAAAGAAACAAAAGGTGAAAGAACCTTCCACTTAGGCTTAAATTAAGGCTTGAACTTTCGACTACAATCCCTTATAGTCATTTATTAAACAAATCCCTTATAGTCAGGTATTATCACGAAGCGAATGGATTGGCGGACGCAACTTACATATGCATTAAGAGTGTTCTTTTTTACCAGCTTGTGGAAGTTCTTTGCATCGCGAACACTTTTAATGCCTTCCCTGCCCTTTAATTCGCTCCGCCAAACCGTTCGCTTCGCCAAAATCATTCGTAGATTTCCTGATAACGCTATGCACCCAAATGACTACTGCGTAGCCAGCCTAAAATAACTTGCCCAAAGTATGGCCACTTTGGTGACGGATGTCCAGGTAGAGCTTAAATTATGAAGGGAGTTGGGCCGGAGAGGGCGGGTTTCACTTTTGTGCCCTTCACACGAAGTCAGGGATGGAACAAGACGGCCTCGTCAAAGCTGGTTTCTTGCGTCACGGCTACTCTGGTTCTAACCGAGGTCTCTGGTGTAGTGAGTGTGAGTGAAGGTAGCAATACTTTATCTATGCTAGTCCAATAGTCTCCTAATATTAAGAATGAAACACATTTAAATTTTAGTATGGATTTTGGTATAAAAAAAAAACTTTACTTTATTTTTTCATTGGATCTTACAACAACGTTGCCACTAACTTAAAACTAATCAAACATAATTAGTTAACTGTAACAACTTAAATATAAATTACTTATTTATATTTACTTCTTATGGTTGTTGTGGCATAAATAATTTAATTTAAATTATACGAAATGTGTGAAGAAGGCCGATTTTGATAGCAGCGAAAACTGGAAGAATAACTCTCCAATGGGTGGTAGTAGAGTAGCGCACTAAAACTAAATGAATTTAAATAAATTTTACACATTCGTTATGATTTGTGCAGTGACTTAAAAACTAACGACTGGAATACATATTTACAATTACGAGTACAAAAAGCAATGCGCGTGTAAATGAAGTGGCGGAGTGTGATGCTTTCAAAAAGTATGCATGACTGTACTTGCATCGAAGCCTAACATATATTTATGTATGTATATCTGCAAATAAATGCTGCTTTGCGTGTTTGAGAGGAAGCGTGCTTGCAGGTAATTCACATATCAAAATGGCTGTGTT
>NW_016213520.1:0-1769 GCF_001687245.7 Rhagoletis zephyria | reverse complement strand
CGAACTGGCTGCCCAGATAGGTCGATCTTCCACTCAGCAGTCGATATATAATATAAGTTATGCAAAGTTTAATAAAAATGATTATATGTTTCCATATTTATATTTAACATATCGCTGGCTGAAAAGTTGCTAAGTCCATTTTTACAAATTTTACAGGAANGCGTGTTTAAAGCAAAGCAAAACTGCATACGAATCAAAAGGATTCGATCTTTATTAAAAGATTTCGTATTATTTTGGCCTTATCGGATTTTCGGGGCCTCTTCTGGACTTAGAAAATTTGCCTTTCATTGAATATAAATAAGAAAAAATAAAACAAGTACATTAATCCTTAATTTCTCTTGCTAGCTAGCGATATTTATGATGTCAAACTACTGGTCAGTCGTTTTTAATAAATGTACCTATAGTTATATATGTATAATTATTACCATTCCTTTGAAATGCATTCAAATTCGCATGAATTTAAAAATAAATCTGAAAAGATTGTTTTTTTTTTTAGTTTTCTGGAATTTTGTGGGAAAATTATTCATAGTGTAAGGGAACAGACCTTAATTTTTTAACTACACAGCTGGTAGCTTTGACAGCGTTCCAAGCCGTCATTTGGCCAAACGAGTTTTTGAAGTAAATCAAAGCAAATTAAAGTAAGTAAGGCGTGCAAAGCAAGCCTGCATTGGGCCAGCGCCTTTAGAATATAGAGCCTCAAGTTAGAGAAAATATTTGTATTAGTTTTGCAGACGTGCCAGTCAACACAATTATAAAACAAACAACTATGTAAAATCAGCCGGGTTATAATTAAAGTTTTTAGATTAGTGTTAAGCAGACATTGAGTAACCGGCCCTAAAGTAAACAAGCTGGAGATTAAAAAGGCCTATTCTGCGCTTGTAATAAAAAGTTTGCAACCGGTAAATAAAGTTCCTGTCAATTTTTGAACCCTTTTCCCATTCTGTGTACCGTTGTAACCGGTAAATTTTGTTACCATCTTATCAGCTGGTAACAAAGTATTGCCCCGTGAAATATGCAATACCAGAATTTGCACAATTCTTCATAGCTGAATTGCTGAATATTTCAACTGCATAACCAACGTGCGTGGAATCGCGGTGACAAGAACTGGTAATATTTTTTGGTAATAAAATTTTCCGGTTACAAAATCTTCGGTAACGGCAGAATAGACCTGTAATAGTAAATTAACGAAAAATAAACTCGACAAACGTTATGCTTAATACTAGCACTAATAATAAAATTTGCAATAAATAACTCAAAAAGGCCACATTTTCTTTTGTTTGTTTTTGTGATCAGCTGATTTTCTTACTTGCAAGTTTTCGCTGGTAAAAATTTTCCCAGCAGAAATTTGCAGCTCTATCACGTTTCGGTCTTCCAATTTTCCCTACTTTGCAAGTTTTTTGGATACGAGAACGCAAAACCAGTAATAACCTTATTCTGAAACCCGAATTTTCGTAAATCGTAATTCGTGGCTACTCTACGAAAAACGAAAAATTGGCATGCTACAACCCTTGCGGAAACCTATGCAGCATTGCCAGCTATCAGTTGTTTTTCGAAGACAGCTGTATGAAGGAAAACAAAGTGGAAAGGAATTAAAAAACATTCGTCAAGTGCTTATTTATGGTAAAATTTTTTGATTTTACATAGGCTGCGTTTCTTTATACATTCCGGATAATCCCATTTCACAGCNGTCAAGTGCTTATTTATGGTAAAATTTTTTGATTTTACATAGGCTGCGTTTCTTTATACATTCCGGATAATCCCATTTCACA
>NW_016213519.1:0-1769 GCF_001687245.7 Rhagoletis zephyria | reverse complement strand
TGCCACTTTGTAGGACATCGCCATGTTAAAAAAGACAGTTGAAACCATTGATTTGGGATAGATGAAGAACCAGTACCGTGCGTTTTCAAGCTAGTTTGGCGCTAGATCTGAACCAGTTCGATTTGCTTCAGGGAGATTACATATATGTACATATGTACGAGTACAAACAAATATGAATACACCATTGCAAATCAACAAAACTTTTCATATCGTCACCCTTATACCAGAAGCATGAATGTGCAAATTTATCAGTTTTGAATTATTGGGTTGACTTGATGAACCTTTGGATGTTATGTGTTATACCAAAATCCAGAATAACATGCGTACACCGGAAACCTCATATTTTACATTTTCAATTGCCTAAATGTATAGTTAAGTCTCGTAAAAAACACTTTTCAACGTGATTTCCCAAAATTTTCATTTGTACACATTTATATTTCTGGCATACGGGCAACGATATATATATACATATGTATGTATGTACATTTATATACTAGTAGGTATATTTTACGAGAATATGCAAGGGCGTAGCCAGCCCTCGACCTAGGGGGGCAGGAGTTTGAGCAGACGTAAATAGTGATTTTTATTAAATTTAACCTTAGGTGTATACATATAAAACGAATTGTTTGATTTTGTACAAGAATAAGTTTGCGTATTTAAAATTGTGTAAAACTCATTTTCAAATCACATACTTAAACTGTAGTTAAATTACCAATATTTGCAATTTAAATATGCAAGGCAGCTGCAAGGTTGCCACTTTGGTAAATTATTACCAAAATTTTTAGAAAAAATGTGGGTTGGTAAAAATGTATATTTTTTCTCATTTTGGTAAATTTTTGTTACAGTATTTTGTTTAGCTACCGCTTTATTTTCCGTAGTTAACTTGATATTATAAATTTCTTTCCAAAGTGTAATTTACTTTGTTGTATTAATTTTCGAACGCTTTAATGAGCGGCAATTTTTAGCTGCAAATTGTTGGTTTATAAAAATTTCCATAGACTATAAAACTGCATACCAAAAATTGTTCTAAATATTCAGGGTAAAAATATCGAAATTTTTAAGAATTTTTTTTTTAATCTTCGTGTTGAATCTAAATGTTGTATATAGCTTGATTCCTTGACTTTTATGGGTTTGGTTGAAACGCCATCAATATTCTTATACAAAAAAATGCCAAAAATTGTTTCATCAAAAACATTGAGAATATTAAAAAATTCCCAACCGGTTGTTTGATTCATTGCATTTGGTTATAACACCGTTCGGCAAAAACAAAAATATTTCAAAACTCACGAAACAATCAATATATATTTTTCGTCAGTGACAACCCAGATCAGCTGTTCAGCCGAAAATATAAACAACCAAACGAATGCAACAACAATTTCACGAAATAAGCAACAGTGTTGGCCCTTGTTTGGCATATTCAAATAAGGTGATCTGAAACCCACGAAAGATAAATAGCAATACAAAATTAAACTCAAGTGCCATTTAACTTTTTCATCTGAAATTGGCCCTTAGACCTTTCAAATGGTAAGTATGCTATAAACACATAAATCGAAAGCTGAATATAGAGCTTATTAACATTTATAAAACGTTAAAATATTTGTTGAGTCAAGCGTGGGGCAGCTGCCCCACTTACTATCCCCTGTATAAGATCATGTATTCATATGCAAATGTAAATAAATAGTATGTATGTATGTACATACATGCATTTGTATGTACTTGCGGTTAGGTAATGGCACCGCTGAATAAACTATAAAAGGCAAAGAATCTGT
>NW_016213517.1:0-1769 GCF_001687245.7 Rhagoletis zephyria | reverse complement strand
TTTGAACTTTTAAAGTGCTCTAGCAATTAGTGATTTGCAGATATAACTCTCATTTTCGGTGTATAGGTTATTTGGAGCAACTGAAATATTATCTTATATAAATTCAAAAAATATTGAGCATTTTAAAGCAAAAAATTTTTGAAAAAATTAGCAAATTTTTTTTAATAACAAAATGCTCGAAAACTGCTCGAAAGATTTTGTTTTTGTTTTCTTTAATTAAAAACTGAAGGTTTTTCTTTTCGTTTAGTAGAAATTATATGAAGGAAGGAACAAAGGCAGAAAAATTGAAATGTATATCCTGATATGGATGTCCGACGAAAGAGGTTGTGGTTCCAAATATTTTGCAGAGGGTTGCCACCTTGTTACTAAGTTAGATTCAATATAAGCAATAGGTTAAATAAACTACTTAAATATGTATATAAATCAAAATTGCTTTGAAGAAACTTTATTTCAAAACTGCATGTACTAGGGCTACCACCTAAATTTATAATTAAATCCAATTTTGATTAGAAGTATTAGATAATTTAAATATATATAAAAATACAAGTGTCTGTTTAATGAGATTTTGGTTTAAAAATAATTTGAACGGGATTGCCATCTGTTTGAAAAGTCGAATTTAATTAAATTACATTCATGAAATAGTGAAATATGGGCATCAAACAAAGGAGTATTAAGAAATATTTAGTTTGAGCAATTATAACATTAAAGTGGTTTTCAACCTGCGCAAAAAGTTAAACTCAAATTATTTAATAAGTCAAATGAATTATTAAAGTATGGGTATAAATTGACATGGGTTAAAAATATTTTCTTCTGAACTTTATTTAATAGGGTTGCCATATGTTTTAGAAATTTAATTCAACTTGAATAAACGGAATTAGATGCACAATTCAAATTTGTATGTGTGTTAGTCGAATGCTAAATTTTTTACAAACAAGACTAAAATAAAAAGTAAATAAAATAAAAAAATAATATACCACGCTTTTATAAATGGATTAAAAAGTAGAAAATAATATTTCTCAGTCCCATAGAATTTGTTTTGATAATTTTTGATTTTGAACTTTTAGCAAAAGTCATTTATAAAATAGAGATTCCGCAGACAATTTTAAGTCCTTATGGGATACCATACCTCAATGGGTAAAATGTGCAGAGGAGAAATATTTTTTTTTACTAATTATTTCGGATGATTAGGTTTTGGCCCACTTTCGCGTTAAAGGGTTAATTTTAGAAAAAAATATCATTAAAAAAATGTTTAAATTATGCTACGAAACATGAACGCGAATTTTCAGGTTTTTTTGAACACTTGAATTTTGCAAAAAAAAAATGCCAAATGAAAAACCAAAAATTGACATTTTTTTGAGATATTAGGATTTTTTGGCAAATTCTATGTAAGTTTAGTTCTACGAAGTTTTTCCTAGGGTGACTTATTATAATTGTTAAAGTATTAAATTTAATATTTTTTTTTTTACCCACTTTTGCCGAAAAGGGTTAACTTTTTAAAATTTCTAAAAGTTTAAAATATTTGTATTTTTTGACAGTGAATAAGATGCCCTTGCTTTTGCCAAAAAGTGAACAAAACGCTTATAAATCACAAAAGTATCAAAATTCGCCACACGACATAAAAAACTAGATTAGTTAAAAAAAATTTAAGCCCAAAATCATTAATTTATCTCAAAAATTAAAGTGTGCAGGGGGGCTGGCTAATCTGACAAAGAACGCCCCGTATATATATTTTTATATGAGAATTGAAGTCGGTTTTTTTTGCTAAAAAT
>NW_016213516.1:0-1769 GCF_001687245.7 Rhagoletis zephyria | reverse complement strand
GTGCATTATGACATTGACAGTCGAACCATTCATTTTTGGGGGTAAATAAATTGTTCCCTGTTTGTGTATTTGCCGCACGCTTGATTGTATAGTCAGTGCTTCGACAATGGCAGAAATTGTACTCCCAGCATTGTAAAGACCGCTGCTATATGCTTCATCGTGATTTCTGGCATATGCGTTCATTTTATTGGGGTTCCATCTTAGTTTTTGTGGGAAGAGGTAAAATTGATTTGAAACTATTTGGTAAACACATTATTTGTGGTACAAATCTTGAAAGAACCGGAAACACCAAAGTCTGTTCGGCTCGCTCTATGCTTAAAATTATTTTCCAAAAGTTTTCTAAGGCCGAAAAATTAATCGAACACTTCGTTGTTTATACAAACTCTTACAACTAAACTTAATTGTTTTTTATTGGTTAAGTCTGTGGATTCGTCTATGAAGAGCGAAAATTTGTTTTCTGCAAAAACTTGCATACCTGCTTAAACTGATGACGTCCAAGTACGTTACTATTTTTGTACGTTACGTAGTTTTTGAATCCTTAAAACGCTCTTGTAGACATTTGGTTAGGTGGCCGGTTGTCGAAAATGCTAAATTACGCTCTGCTTAGAAGGAACATAGCAATATTTCAGCCTTTTTTGCATTCATTATACTTTCAATGAAGTCTTGAAAAAAGTCGCCTACTTTTTTCTGACTTTTTATGCTGCTACAGCTTTTATGGTGCTTTTACAAGCGTGCATGTTGCAATAGGTCAGCGCTTCCTGATTTGGCTTTTAATGTGAAATTGCAAACATTGCAATAAGCCTCGTAACCTCAAGAGCTTACACAAGCAGCCTTCGAACGCGGGATCCTTAGTCCAAGAATAAAAAAAATGCACGTACGCTTGGTTCGCATCATATTCAAGTCATCTGTGTCCAAAGAATAAATAACTTTTGAACCAGCTGCTGCAAAAAACAAAGCTTGTAAGGATTTTTTAAGAAAATAATTCAAAATCAGTTCTACTTACAAGATCTAGTAACAGATTGCCGAAAGTGTGAGCGTAAGTACTTACTCTACAAGCAAATAGTACGCTATACACTGAATATATTTTTCATAGAGAAAAATTACTGGGAAGGTAAAAAACGTCATTTTTTACACAAAAAAAGTCCAAACGTCAACAGGATAAAAAAAACGCCCAAATGACGTTAAAAACGTCAACCTGGCAACGCTGCCTGTAAGACTTCTGCCAAGCGTACGTAATATTCTTCTATGATCTTGCAACTTCAGCATTGGTCCTTTGTACCATGTAAGACAATAAACGTCCTTATAAGGAAACTCCAGATCACAAATGAGCGTTTTCAGTTATAGGAGAGCCAAGAATCCTCGCTGTCCCACAGGATGAAAAGTTTTCCAGTATGTTGGCTAAATGAGTCGTGTGATCTCTTGAATATCGTTCAAATCAAACCATCGTTATACCTACCGTGTTCCTTTTTGGACGGATGTGGTCGAATCTTTCCTTGTTAATTCGCTACCATTCGTCTTAATATTTATGGAATGGTTTCTTTGAGTCTTACTGCTGTAACAACGGCTGCCCGAGTAATTTCGTCAATCGGAGGTAGGATGTAAGTTCGCCTCCTTGATTTAGCCATATAAAAAGTAAATTCCTCTAAGATAAACATAGGGCCAAAGCAGGCCAAACCCCGTGTGGATTTCTATATATATCGGACGCAGCGCCATCCATCAAAAAGAACAAATGGTACGATGAGGAGTGTCAGGAAGCTGCAGAGAAAAAA
>NW_016213515.1:0-1769 GCF_001687245.7 Rhagoletis zephyria | reverse complement strand
CATGCAAATTGCCGGTACTGGCCGATGATATAAACAGAGAAAGAGAGGACACACAAGCAGACAAATATCGCCATTGATGCCATTGAAGAGAATGAGGAGAACTTTTTACAAAGGTTACTAACATACACACAATGCGCCGAGTGTGCGCAGAGCTAAATGATGCCTGGAAATTAGTAAAGTCAGTGATCACTAAAGAAGAAATTAGTGACAGCGATTACTGTGTTGATTACATCAAAAGGGCTGTGAATGGCGCCGGTAATAGAGGCTGTCAACTGGTCAACGTTTCAGGAGAGGAAAACAGATCGATCACCACCGACGCAGCGAAGCACTGATTTTGCCTGCACCTTGGGTGCAGGAAGTGTGGGCAGAACTGCTGTGCAATTTCTGGCAATAACATAATATGCCGCAAACATAATACACACCAGAGGCATCACTTCTCCTTTGGCGGCCACTGACGACAACAATTATATCCAGTCACTAATTGACGGCCACACAGGCAACAGCAGTCGAAGAAGCAGTGATCAGATCATTGCTCCTTTTTGCGCCACTTTACGATGCTAATCGCGCCAATTACTGCGTNATTGACGGCCACACAGGCAACAGCAGTCGAAGAAGCAGTGATCAGATCATTGCTCCTTTTTGCGCCACTTTACGATGCTAATCGCGCCAATTACTGCGTTTTCTTTGGCTTTTTCCTCCTCCCCCTCTTTTTTCCCTTCATTTCCTCCTTTACCGTTAATTGACTCCTCGCTCAAGCGTTTTTGCACTGGTGAGGCGAATGGAATGCACGATTCATTTTTTGTTTAGTGTTCAAACAGTGTTGTGTGAATGTGTATTTGAAAAGGGAGGGAGAGAGTTATTCAGTGCACTCTGCGCTCCTGAACTCTACAATTTCTCCACTTGACTTTGTTCTACTTTTTGCGGTTGTTAGGTTATGGTGTGTTTTGTTAAAGTGCATGTTTTGTTTTCTTTTTAACAGCAATTTCCTTTGTCTGAAAATTCTTTACTTTTCACCGCCCCCGTTAGCAAGCATTGTTCGTCATCAATTGAACAAGTGGCTTTAAAATACGACGATTGGCCAGTCATTGTGAATTGTGCATAAACAAATCGATATCACTTGAGTTTCATGCACACGTCCACCATTAGCTCAATTAGTTCAATTGTTTGTGTTTCTGCTCTTTTCTGATTTGTGTGCAGCTTGTGTGTGTTCACTTTTGACGGCCAATTAAAAAGTGCTCTGATCTCAAACTCACCGACGATCACATGAACAGTTTGTCTCTCTTTTCTTGACGTTTTTCAAAACTTGTTTCTCCTGCTTAATTGAATGATGATGATGATGATGTTTGTGCAGACGCGAGTGCTCTGTGTGCTTTGAATGGCTGCTCCATTACCTGTGCTGCAAGGAAACAATCAATAGAGGCAGATGATGAAGAAGTTTGCCGTTGCAGTTTTTCTGCTCAGTTAACTCGTTATCTGTGTCGATGGGGTTGCGATAAGCAGTCAGTTTGTGATTCCATTTAGTTGCTGCTGATGTGTGATTGAATCAACCCACTTGTTGCTGAAAAACTTTGGTTGCTGCTGTTTGCTTTAATCCACTCGTTCTAATCAAATGGGAAGTAACTGCCACTGCACTACATTAGTGCTCATCGCCGTTGCTGATCATCATCTGCCCGTGATGATGGAGAATCGACAAATGACAGACTGGACGCTGCAATTGCTCTTCACTGGCGACCACTGCCGCATCACTCGAAAGCTGCTTTTGCCTAGCA
>NW_016213514.1:0-1769 GCF_001687245.7 Rhagoletis zephyria | reverse complement strand
AGAATCTGGTGCCTGAATTTCGGCAGCTCTTCAGAACTCAGAAATCAGCAGACTTTGGCTGATGTCTTCTGATTTTGCATCTGCATCTGATGATGACAAGTCTACCCGCAATGCGACCCATCTTTTCAATGACCAAAAGTTGCAATCTTCTGAGCCTGATGATGTTTCTCTTTTGTTTTGTTCTGCTGATCACCGCAAGCCAACAACAGGACGGCAACGGCCACCTCGGCGATGGAAATGTCGATGCTAATGTACGAAGTTTGTTTTTTGCAGTTCTTTTCTTTAACTTTTTTCATTTTTATTGCAGTCAATCGCCAGCGATTTAAAATCAGGGAATCGTGGCGTCTTTGCTGTAGGCTATGTCAGCGATAAATTGACCCTCTTTGTCAGTGGCCCTGGCTCTGGTAACCACAAGAATCCTTCAGGTGGATATCAGGTTTCTGTAGATGAAGCAACTGATGGTGTCTTCAAGATCAGCAGTGCTCCAGTGCCCGTGCCGTCTGGTATTCCCAATAATGCTGATGTCAAGTTTGTCTGCAAGGATTCCTCTGGTGACAATCTGGTGGCGATGAGCAGCAGTGAAATTGGGACATCATTACTGACTTTGGGAAACTATGAGAAGACGAAGATTATTGACACTAATATACCAGGCTGCTACCACAAAGGTAGTCTTCACTTGTCGTCAAATGAAGCTGACCACTTTTATGCTATTGTACCAGAAACTGGAAACTTCAGAAAGTTTTCCTTTGAAAACAACAGTATTAAAGCCTCAATTTTTTGCAATACGCTTAATAAATTAGGACAACTATGCATCAACGAAGATAGTATCTCTTTCAAAGAAAAATGCGATGGCACTGTTCCTTCTGGCATCATCTCCGGTTCAGTTGGCTCCAGCAATGCTTACCTCTTTGATGACTCAAACACAGTCTACTCCTTTGAGGCCACTGTCTTCACAAGCAAACAACCTGCAAAACTGACCAAGAAGTCTAAAGAGGAGGCCTTTGTAAGGCAAGACAAGCCAAGCACAACAACTGTTTCTCAAGGTACATGGATTAATTTTTATTTTAACTTTCTACAATTTAAATTTTTTTAATTGCAGAAACCACATCTCAATCGAAAGTCCTTCTCTTCAGTGTGATCTTCATCGTGGTCACCATAGTGCTTGCAATCATCATCCCCCTCATCTGCTGCTACTATAAGCCCATTGCTGAACTATGGCAGAAGAAGAAAAAGTCACAGAGTCCCAAGAGCTCTCGGAAAAGTACCCAAAAAGGCGGAACAAGTGGACGTCATGTGAAAGGCTGCGGCAGCAGAACCAGCAGTCCAAAGAAAATGGCAACCTTTAGCAATCGAAGCAAGTCAAAGTCAAAGTCAAAGGCCGTCTCTCCCCAGAGCAAACCGAGCTAGCAAGAGCAAGCACCGAATAGCTGGCAGGAAAGGCAGCAAGAGCGGGCTCCAGCAAGAAGGGCTAAAAGTAGTGATCATTTATTTTTTGCAGTTTGATAATCACCATGTCCCCTTTCATTGAAAGAATTACCTCAACCTTTTTAGTCACTTTTCTAACCACTGATACCTCCTAGTTTCTCATTTCTGTTTTTAGCTTATTCCCCTTTTGATGTGTTGAACTGTCAGATTTTGGTTGTGTCAAAGTAAAATCTGCTGATTCCTATTTTCTGAAGTGTTGCTGAAATTCAGGCACCGGATTCTTCCGCTGTGAGTCAATGCACAGCCAATGCTAGAATGTACGTTATTCATGAACGCTGGCGTAG
>NW_016213513.1:0-1769 GCF_001687245.7 Rhagoletis zephyria | reverse complement strand
ACGCCTTTGCCCCTGTGGACCGACCCCATTGTGGCTGCACGCTTCTCAGGGCTTCCGTTAGTGGAGCTTGACGACAACGACTGAGATATTAACCAATTTTATTGGCGTGAAATACAATTTTTGTTCTTTTATAAAGAAAAAAGCAATTATCCCAACGTTATAGGCAGGAGTACCGAAACAAAAATTACACCAACTACGTATAATTACAGTAAGAATTACAAAAATACATTATTTTGACAATGAGAATAACTGAGGCGAAAATCCAGCTGCTCCGATAACACCACCTTATTTCCTTTTAAAAAAAAATCTACCAACTTCTACCATTTTTTGTATGTTAGATCTACCACTATTAATTTTTTCAAAGTCCGTGCACTGGCAGTACATAATCAACTCAGGAAGAAAATTATAAAAAATTACAATTCCAAAAATACCAACTCGTTGGCCGAATTCTTAAATCAAAGACCAAGATATTTGTTTTGTGTAAAATGTGTAAATTCCAGCATGAAATTTCCAGGGTTACTACTGCGTGTGTATATTACATATGTAATTCGCAAAAATTATAAAAACGAATGCAGGATTACTTAATAAAAGTTTATCGGTCGAACTCACGCTCAATTTAGGCGTGACTACCGAATTAATTTTCATCATTAAACTTATTTTTTTTAACTACTAAAATATAAAAAAAAACTAACAGTTGGACCAAAAAAAAAGAGGAAATTAGGTTCAATAAGCACCAGAAATCGTGACCCCTTTCTTGCAAAGCGATTTTTGCGAAAGTGCCATATAGGTATGTATGTATGTAGTATGCATATAGCGGACAAAAGTTAAAAACTTAACAAAAAAAACGAGCAACAAAAAAATTGTTAACAGTCATAACAAATAAATAAATAATCTTAAAAATACAAGTCCGAAATGAGTTCAAACGAAACGGTTTACACCACAAAGGCTACTAAAAATACCGCACTCTTTTTTTTTGCCTATTTGCAATGCGGAGCCCGTGGCAAGCTCTGAAGCGACAAACCAGTTTCGAACGAAATTCGTACCGATTTTGGTGCTGCATTACGTTTTATTGGTGCGATTATTATTTGTATTTTTTTTTTTTTGTATTGTTGGTTATTTTTATTTATTTTGTTTGTTTGTGTTGACGTGCTTTGTGTAATACATAGTGATGGTAGTGTGCAAATTTATTTCATTTGGTTTAATGATTTATGTTTTTTTTTTAGTTTTTCTCAACGATTTTGGTGTGTAAATATCGCTTACGTGTTTTCAATTATCCCGTACTGCTTCTGTCTTATCAAACAGGAGAACTGAAGGCATATCAAAACGAGACTAGTAAATTAATGAAAATGAAGGTGCATATATATATATATATATATATGCATGTAAATGACTTCATCATTTAAAAGTACTTAGTTTGTTGTGGAAAATATGTATGTACTATTTGATAATGATCCAGAATAAAATACTTCGTGCTTTTCACGATATTTTAGACTTTTCAAAATGTTTTCAGATTCGCATTTTTCTGGTAATTTTTCGAGTTTTTTTTTAGATACTTTTCAGTTTTTTTTAATTTTGATACTTTTCTGTTAGATTGGATTTTTTATTAGTTACGGCCTTTTGTACTTCAGGTGACGATATGTATGTATGTATGTATAAGTCAAGGCAAGGAAGGCGTCCAAAATTACAATTCTAAAAAAAAAAAACCAAAACCGTGACTGCCAAAAGTACGTGTGTCAAGTTAGCACTACACTTTTCGAAATTGGAAAAGT
>NW_016213512.1:0-1769 GCF_001687245.7 Rhagoletis zephyria | reverse complement strand
TACATTTATTTTCGTTGCTTGGAATGTTCATGAAGCCAAGGAAGTGATGACATGCGTTTGATGGAAAATGTGTACATACCTGCACTTTAAATACAAAATCATGCCCCGTTTTTACGTACATACATCCATAAATATGCATTGATACGTTTTGTAAACGTAATTTGATGATGGCGTTACAAAGATGTGGTTACAAGCGCATTCAGCCCACATGAAAGTAAAAAAAAAAGTTATGGATTTTATTTTAACTGAATCTTGTTTAGAGAGGAAAATGAAAAAAATTTATTCGATATTCTACTCAAAGATTTTGTGCAAACAAAGAGGTACGATGACTTGAAAAAGTCATAATTAAAAATGCCTTCGGGCGGCAATTGGTTTCATTCAAATGCAAGGTATTGATGAATTTAGATACTACATGCCTAAGGGCCGTTTTCTGATGTAACCTTTAACTTTAAAGCTTACTTTATATTTAAAGGTTGGATTAAAAGTAAAGCTATGTCTAAAGTTAAGCATTTCTATTATCGGTTTATGACGTATGTATCTTTCTTGGTTGTAAACCAATTTAAAACGGGTAATAAAATGCTCTACTTTAGGCACAATCATAAATTTTAATGTAACCTTTAAATANCTATATACTTAGATGCTAGGGTGATTGACTCGGTTTGTTCGTTTTTTCAAACACAGTTTCACCATTTTTTTTGAATATTTTTGTGTGTTTTTTCTTTAAATCTTGCTTTTTCAAATACCGAGTAAACCGTATTTTTTTTAATCGAATAAACCGGTGTTTTACTTAGTTTATTTATATACCAGATGTTAAAAATTCTAAATATTTATTTTATTGAAAATGGAAGTAGAACATTTTTATTAATTTTATATCAGAATACTGGAAAATCTAAATCAGAGCATGGATTACATGTTATCTCAATTCTCATCTAATGGCAGGCTCAGGAAAAGTTCAGATCCAACAGGTTTGGGCCGTAGGGAGAGGCATGTTCGATGAGCTGTTGTGAGTGGACAGGTAAACAGGTGGTCAGTATCATCGGGTCTCTTATTCAAATTGGATTGAATAGTTTAACCTTCCAAAATATCGATAATGAAACTGTATCAAAGAGTCGCGAGCCTCGCGAAGCCACTCGAGCTTGTCCTTTTCCCAACGAAGAACTCTTGTTAAGATCGGTGAACCCCATTAAGTGTGAATTTGTTCACCAATTATTTCCGCTTTACTTCGAAATTATTTTGCCTTATTGAACCCTAAATTAAAGCTATACTTAGTTTTAACAGGGACGTGAACCGGTTCGGTTCAGCGGTTCGAACCGTATTTGTACTGTTGGATTGGTTTTACAAAGCGCTTTTTTTTAGCCTTTGAACCGAGGTTTCGGTGTCTGTCAAATGAGATGGGTTAGCATTTCTTTTGATATTGGCAAATGGCCAACGAACACTGTATGTCTTACCATATTTAACAGAAAGGAACAAAATGAGTGAATTTATCTATTGAAAATTGGTTGAAACGAACCTTTTAAACCCTAATGAAAAGCGGTTTCCGGATTCAAAACCGGTTCACGTACCTGATTTTTAGTGCAGTCCTATGCAAGCGGCATTCTAAACTTTGCTAAGTTTTAAACGATTAAACTGGTTCCTTAGGGCTGTCCACCATAATAATCCAGAGATTCATACCGCATACCCTCCCAAAAAGCTTCTTACAGGAGTAGCAAGCAGTGCTCGCTTTTTTACTCTTTCTTCAATATTTATTTTCCAGCTCATCTTAGGGTCCA
>NW_016213511.1:0-1770 GCF_001687245.7 Rhagoletis zephyria | reverse complement strand
GGGACGGGTGGGATAGGTGGCTCTTGGACTGCTGGGCCAACTGCTCCTTAATCAAAATCTATATTGGGTGAACTGCCTGACTCATTTGCATCAGAGCTTCTAACGTTTATGGTTTCAGATAAGTCCACAAATTGACCCTCTGAATCCAAACGCCTACGTGTGTCTTTGGGTGTGCGAATCATTTCGAATAGCCTAATGCTCGCCTTGGATCTGAGATTGTACGTATGAAAACCTCTATTTTTATCAAATTGCTCTTTACGTCTCTCCGAGCTATTCATTCGCTAGCGATCTTATTAATGCGTGGNAGATTGTACGTATGAAAACCTCTATTTTTATCAAATTGCTCTTTACGTCTCTCCGAGCTATTCATTCGCTAGCGATCTTATTAATGCGTGGGCACCAAAAAAAAAATTTTTTTTTGAAAACAAAAGGTAAGTAGTGTTTAGGGGGGTTCGTTAAGGAGGAAAGGCGGTATTCTTTTGGCTAACNACACCAAAAAATAATAATTTTTTTGAAAACAAAAGGTAAGTGGTGTTTAGGGGGGTTCGTTAAGGAGGAAAGGCGGTATTCTTTTGGCTAACGGACGTGTTAAAAAAAAAACATTTATATATATTGTCATGTCTTTGATGTGACGTAGCGCGAGTTTAGAACGAAATTGTTTGTTGAGGAATTAAAAAAAAATGTATTAAAATTTTTTAAACTAAAGGTTTTCTGCAGAACTCGGTACAGCATAGTGCAACTAGGGTAAAATTGTTATCTCCTAGGCCAATACAGACTTTACCGCGGGCCAATGAGCACCCAGCTCTCTTCAGTGCGATTGGTATTTTTCTTTCATACTGTTCCCAAGCCACTGGGCAAACCTTTATATTTAAAAAAAAAGTCTGAAACTAGGTTGAACGGAAACGAAATGCAATGGGATCTTGTTGCTATGGACGTGTATCTTCTTGGACACCCTCAAGTCACCAAGAAATAATCGCCCCAAGATCCTCTCAAAAAAAAGACTCCTGAGCTGTTTACACGAAAAATTTTAACTAATCGATNTATGGACGTGTATCTTCTTGGACACCCTCAAGTCACCAAGAAATAATCGCCCCAAGATCCTCCCAAAAAAAAGACTCCTGAGCTGTTTACACGAAAAATTTTAACTAATCGATTGCGGTGCGATTGGTTGTTGCTCGGTGGACAACCAAGTCACCGTACATTTTACCGTCTATATATACAAAAAAAAGGAAAATCACTGTTCTGTGCATTTACGAAATTTATTGACTAGATATTCGTAAGTCAGCAGAAACGAAGAATCATTCCCNCTCCCAAAAAAAAGACTCCTGAGCTGTTTACACGAAAAATTTTAACTAATCGATTGCGGTGCGATTGGTTGCGGTGTTGGTTGTTGTGGACAACCAAGTCACCGTACATTTTACCGCCTATATATACAAAAAAAAGGAAAATCACTGTTCTGTGCATTTACGAAATTTATTGACTAGATATTCGTAAGTCAGCAGAAACGAAGAATCATTCCCCTTTTTTTTGCCTTTTTTTTTTGCAAATTTGTTCGAAACCGGAAACGGGATTGATATTAACACAACTTAAATAAAAAAAAATCAACTTCTTTATAACGTTCTTGATCCTCAGAATAGATTTTTTTTTCTGGCACGGGCACTGTGCCATTTTTCAATTGGGCGCCATTTTTGTTATCTCCTGCTTATCTTCCCAGACGCAGCTCATCTTGCCAGACGCAGCTCCTCGGCTAGCTCAAGCGCGGATCGTAGG
>NW_016213510.1:0-1770 GCF_001687245.7 Rhagoletis zephyria | reverse complement strand
ATGGCAAGATTATATAAATATTACCCTGATCCTCGTAAAAATGTTATATTTTACGCATGAGAAAAGAACAAAAAAATTCCAGCTTGAAAACTCATGATTACGCTAACTCATTCGCAAGTTATTTTGTGAATTTTAATAAAATTAAACAACTCACTTCTATTAAAAATTTAAAATTTTTGTAAAAAAATAACTACAATAAATCAAAATCTGCTGGGCAACACTCACCCTTCAACTCGCAAAATGTGGCATTTTTGGCTAGAGGGCAACATGCTGAGAAAAGAGAGAAAATCCAGAGAAAATGCTCGGAAAAGAACACGCAAATTAGAGAGCCCTGCCACAAGGCAGAATGAATGCAGCAGTATGTAATTTTTTGTAGAAAAGGAAACGCAGAATGCTTTATTGTCTAGGCGAGGCTCTGAGTGAATCAATTTCGCCGGACGTAATTTTCTAATTTATTGCAATTTTCCAAAAAAGAATAAATGGGTACTGGCCATCAAGTAGTATTCAAATGCAGATAAACTGTATTCTCAGTTTTGTCTTGTCACGCGATTTCTTTGAGATAACGACCTACTAATTTTTGGTACTTAATTTGTGCAAGAATCCGCCTGAAATTATGCAACTGTCATATTTAGGGATCCTTTTGACCAAAGTTTTTCTAAAAATTCTATTTACAAGAACATTCCAGAACCAAATTATTCCACAAAAATCTTCCGAAAATATTTAACTAAGCGTCATCAAACAAAAGTTAACTGTAGGTATTAAACCAAGGGCAAAAAAATGTTATATGAGAAATATTTATTTATTTTTTGACAATAATCGATCTGAAAACTATCCTAAGTTCGTACAAAATATGCTTGACTCTTTTCAGTTGTCTAAAGTCCATTTGTCTCCGCAGCAGTGGAATTCTGACAATCGCCACCTCTAATTGGTTTCTAGATGCACCGCCTAGGGATCGAACGAAGAAGCAATAGAAGGTGAAACGTATACCTAATCGCTCGACTAACATGAAATAGTAAGGCTTTATTAAGAGTTGATTTGTAAATGCAGATCAGCAAGGCGGATAACTGCTCACACGAGCAATTTCTGATGTACAAACTTGGACAAACTTGCTGGTATACCTGTAACAAATGGCTTATGGTCTAACACTGTGAAGTCTCAAGGTCTTTATAGTCTTTTCAAAAGAAAATAATTCCTGCTTAAACGATGGCTTATGCCAACAAGTTCCCACTGTAGAAGCTATCTAGATGAAAAGGTTGAAGAGTGGATGCAAGCAATTTCTCTGTCAATGTCCAATTTTCCCGACCATATTGGCAGATATAACAGAAAAAAAACTATCGAACCGCCTCAATTTCATCAGGGAGAGTAAATATAATAGCCCTGGCTAAGAAGTGGTGGCTCTGCCTATACCGAAAATTGAAAGTTTAAAATGGCCAAATAGGCCTCTGAGTGGAATTTAGGCGACTTTTTGCTTTACAAATATACAAATCTTGTGATCTCTGCTTAGCGTAGTCTAAAAAGTCAAATCATTTGGACCGTTATGAAATTACAGCTTACCCACACTGGCTTTTCGATGGTCGTTGCATATATTAATTAGATAGTTAATTTTACCAAATTTCTGGCTGAGGTAGTAAGTGTTTGAGCGCAGTAAATGTAAGCGCTTTAATAAAATTTGGAAATTCTCAATGATGAGGCGGCTATTTTTACCTATATACATACATACATATGTATGTACGCCGCGTTAGAACGCCAAGTCAAAGTACAAAAAAGGGT
>NW_016213509.1:0-1770 GCF_001687245.7 Rhagoletis zephyria | reverse complement strand
GCAATGGCCGACAGAGCAAAGCACTCGCGTGGTATGCCTGAGGTCCCAGATTTAAGTCCTGGCGCAGGGAAAATTTTTTTAGTTTTTTTAATTTATTTTTATTTATTTTTATGTTAATTTTTTTTATTTATTTTTTATGTTAATTTTTTTATTCATTTTATTTTTTATTTAGGGTTTTTATTGTAATATTTAAATTTAATAAACAAAAAATATTTTTTTTATTTAATTTTTATTTTGTGGCACAAGCATTTTTTTCCTATGTCTGTTTTTTTCTGCAATGCAACTGAAATAATTATTTTTACTTACATTGATTTAATTTTAAAAATCCACCTCCAATCGGCCTCGAACCTGCGATCTCAGAACCAGAACTAGAAGTCTTCACGTGACGCCACCGCCGATATTTATGTATAAGAAAAGCAATTACATAATTGCGTTTTATTTTTGGCTTTGGCAATTCAAAGGCAGATGTCTCTGAATGCTTAGTTCTTCGAAATTGTCGAACTGGTAGGCACATACTAGTGCACTGCAGGGTAGGCTCTTTGCACACCAGCGTCGCTTCGCCTTCTAGTAATTAGTTGCGTTCCTTATCTCCCAAAAACAGTCAGAAATAGTCCGAAGTAGTCAGATGTTGTCCAAAAAGCGTTTCTTAACTTGAAAATGACAGTAGAAATGAGAGAGCAACTGTGACTCTCTTCAGTCCGAAGTAGTTAGATTTAGTTAGAAGAATTTTTGCTGGCAAATAATTTTTTTTTATTCAAAATTGCCTTATACCATGTTCTGACCGACATCGAACTGGTTTGCGAACTAAAACTTGTGTTTTCGTCCATGTAAAATCAGTCAAACAAAAACTAGTTTTCGCTGAAAACTACTCGAAAGCTCACGTTCCACTGATTCCGATCGGTGTCTTCTCTATTTTTTTTCGATTATTTATCGAAGTGGTAGTCATATTTTATTATCTTTAGTACGCCATTTCTGATTTATACTTAATTGCTGGCCAAAGTTAAATAAGAATGAATGTAAATCAAAAAAAAATTTAAGAAAAAGTGTTTTGGTTTTGTTTTTGTGTAGCAAAACTGTAATCAAAAGATGTAAGAAATGCCAACGAAAACNCCGTTTTCAAAGTGTTTTCGTTGTCGGTCAGAACATGGTAACAGACGCAGGATTTATGGCGAACTTTTTTCGTTTGCTTGTACGGTGATACGGTCTAATGTATATACATACATATGTACCTGGATGTACATACATATATGTAGACATAAATTTCGTGGTAAAGTCGGCATTTCAGGAATCCATGGTTTTATTCCGCTTTTGAAAAAGGAGATATTTATCAAGAAAAGCTCAATTCAAACTATTCGTAAATTTTCTAAGCTAATCAGGTTCTTCCATCAGACGATTTTTGGCCGTAACTTAAGAAATGTTGATTTTTATACGCAGCACACAATAAGCCTAACTCACTATGGGGAAATATACATATTTGGAATTGCTTTTCATGCCTTTTATTTGATATCTTGGAATATCTGGCTAAATTCGACATCAATAAGAAGAACACCCTTGTTAAGTGATATATATTTTTTTTTTCAGTGTTGACGATTCCACAATATCGATTAGAGTAAACTTTGTATAGAATTTACTTATGTACGACCCATAAAATCGTGTAGCATTCAAATTGGTTATTTACAATTTGCATGCCACTACATACCAACCCGCATATCTGCTCTTACCCGTATATAACGGGTGATTTTTTTGAGGTTAGGATTTTCATGCATTAGT
>NW_016213508.1:0-1770 GCF_001687245.7 Rhagoletis zephyria | reverse complement strand
TTTTAAGCAAATCGGACTATAATAAGATTTTTTCGAATAGACCGGTCCCGGATACAAAAATTTTTAGAGGTCAAAGTCTTCCATGTATTTTATATGGGAAAAAAACAACTTTTCGTAGAATTAGTATGAAATTCTCTGTTCTCTGTTTCTCTTCAGGAGATTCCCGGCAATAAAACCCAGTTATTTATTAAACCATTTTTTCATAGTAACTATATTTTATAGGTGCACCAAAACCGCCAGAAAAATCCAGTGGGTGTATAAATAAAAAATCTTTTGTATTAGAAGATGTTTAAATAAACAATTATTATTAGAAGTATCTTGAAGAAAACCAGAGTTTTCCGATCGAAAAATATTGATTTACAAGAATTCCATGCCATTTCTAAAAAAAATTGTTTTCCCGCATTGAGCGACCTCTAAAAATTGTTTTTTTATTTTTTAATGGTATTTTTTTCGATATAGAACAATCCTAGGAGTTGAGAGCATTAAAATTCCGACTTTATTTATTTTGGACTACCCTGATGTACATATGTATGTATATAATTTTGCAAACTCTTAAACCCATAGGTTTAACATGGGCTTTTGAAAGCGTCACCAGTTCTCCTCGCGATGAATATCGTTGTCCGCGCAGTTTATATTTGATCTACGGGATCAAAAACAACCATTATCGGCCAAATGAGGACTAAACGGGCGATGACGATCCAACAGATAATTTGAATGACTAGAGGTGTGAGAGCTCGCATTGGCTTGATGAAAGGATATTTGTCGTCTTTCGTTGTTTTTCCTCTATTCGTCCAAAACTGTTTGACAAACACACTCAGAATTAGCCACTTGCGACGAATAAACAAGCGACAATTTTTTTTATTTAGTTACATATCGAGCCTCATCCGCCAAAAAAGGTAGATGAAATCTTTTTGAAAATTTTCTGTTTAATGCAGAAATGCATCTAGATGCTCTAGAAACTTTTCTGCATTCAAAAGAAAATTTAAAAAACTGCCAAGTTAATTAAATAGAATGGAAATTTATTTAACACGGTTGTTTTCAGTAGCAAAATAAAATATAATTTGAGTAAACTTATTAACTGAATTTTTGTTTTTTAATTTTTGTGGAAAAACGGCAATAAAAATATTTCAAAATAAATCGTTAATAGGCCAGAAAATAACAAAAACAAAATATTGAAAATTTTTCTTTACGGAGCTAGGAGCAAAGTCATTTTTTTGCTCTTTGCTTCAGCTCCGCTCCAGCTAAAATCATTTGCTCTTTAGTTCCCTGCTCCTTTGCTCCGCTCCGCTGCGAAGTCCTGCTCTGGACATCTATCACTAGCTACTTTTATTTTTACTACAGTTGGCCACGGTCTTAAAATGCCGCCGAACATTGTGTAGAAATTCCTCAAGCCTTCGCACTTATAAATTTAAGTGGGCTTAGCCAATTATTGTATTTTTTAAAAGCAATTTAGCGAAAGTTTATTAAAACTTAGAATACAAATTTTTTCAGGATCCTGTTAATCGAAAGGAAAGTTTTCTTATTTACAGTTACCAAAGAAAACCTTTTTAAAACTAAATGTTCACAAAAATTTTCAAACAAAAAATATTGGGAATTATCAGCCGCACCTTAACCTTAATCGAACCGAACTTTTATGGTCGAAGTACTCTGAGATCTTTCTGTTGTATCTATTAATTCTTTTTCGAAAAAAAATTAAAAACGCCTGTTTAGTAACTGCATACTAAATAAAATTATGCCGCGGCAAGATATTTAAAATTTAACCAAAAATTG
>NW_016213507.1:0-1770 GCF_001687245.7 Rhagoletis zephyria | reverse complement strand
TGGTAATTTACAAAAAATGAATAGTTACTTGTTGCTTTAAATTTCTTAAAATATTTGTTTTTCAGATTTTTTAATTTTTTTAAGTGCTTATTATACCAAGGTGACTTATAAAATCGTTTCTTTTTCAAAGGTATGTTATTAAGGCAAAATTCCTGCATTATTGATTTGAAATAAGAAAAACAGCTGTGTGTGCCCAAGTCGGATAATAATTCATCCCAATTAAATTCTAAAAGGGAGTTATTTAAACTAGGATAATCACAGGATGCGTAATTGAAAGCTGTTATGTCAATATGCGATAAAGGTAAAAACTCATAAAACTTTAGCTTAATATCTAAAGGGACATGATGAATACCTGCATCGGAAATTGGAGAAATACATTTTGATATACAATAATTAATATTATCATTCACAAAAATAAGATCTAACAGTCTGTTTAACTGATTGAAAATACCGTTGATTTGCTTAAGGTTTATGCTAAGAAAACTATCTATAAGGTGAGATTCCAGAAGAGTAACGACGTTATTAGCGGTGAGAACTGAATTAGCAGAAGTATTACACCATCTAATGTTGCACAAATTGAAGTCACCCAACACACAGAGATGATTATCATTTAAATTATCTACAGCTAAAGCAGTAATATTGTCCACATGCGCCTTATATAACTCCGAGTTGCTACTAGGCGGAATATACGAGGCAATTAAATAAAGCCAACCATATGTTTTAGAGCCCTTGATGCACACGCAAAGTTGATCAAGCAACGATTCGTCATTTTTAAGCGTCACTGTAAAGGCACGAAATCTTCTTTTGACAGCAATTAGAACACCGCCTGCTCTTACGCAGCCCGTCTTAGCAACATCGCGGTCTTTACGAAATACGTCGTACAGATTTAAATCGAAGAGTTCACTGTCAAAAAAGTCCGATGTCAGCCACGTCTCAACGATGACAATGATATCATAAGCCTCTTCAGTGCTAAACTGATTGATAATATGGGATTTAGTTCTTAGGCCAGAGATGTTGTGATAATAGACATTCAGCCCATAATTGCTCTCTGTAAATTCACCCGAGTCGTTCAATGTCACATTGGTTGTGCTTGAACTGCCTGTTTTTGAAAAAAACGAAATGGTCTTATTTTAACATTGGCTGGCCAAAGCGACGCATTTAAGATTTTCTCAAAATTTGTTGATGAAACACCTAACTTGAAATTGACTCGTTTATGCTTGTGATTGTCCACTGGGTTGTCTTTTTTTATCAGCGGAAAGCAGGACAAAGAGTTAATATCAATGCATGCATGATTTGCTACATAGTTTTTTATGTCATCAGCAGCAACCGAAGACTCAAACGAGGACAGATGTACCCATTTCATGCGAGCAGCAACCTTCAGTTCAGTGTTATCACTTGAGCCAACAACAACCATTGACTTCCACGATTGAGAGAATACAAAGGTTGCGCCGATCTCGGACCGCTATTCCTCTTTTAACGAATTTGACAGAATCGTTGTTTGCATGACGTCACACTGGTGCAACTTGTTTACGTTTTCCTTGCAACATTTTTTCTTCTTCTTCCATTCTTGCTCACGTTTTGGCATTTCTCTCTCTCAATTGCACCAGTGTGACGTCACACAAAAGTTATTCTCAAAAATCCTCTCTGATCGGCGCAATCTTGTATTCTATCATTCTTGATTGACTTCTTCCGCTTATTATTCTTCTTATTCTTCACCACTGTCCAACCCAAGAACGATAGAATACAAGATTGCGCATTCCCGCAGAATGA
>NW_016213506.1:0-1770 GCF_001687245.7 Rhagoletis zephyria | reverse complement strand
ATAAGTTGGTTAGTTTTAACAATTGATAATTTTTCACTGCAGGGTAGGCTGCCAGCCGAGAGGGTTCGGGTTGGAGTACTCCTCGGGCAGAGGACTTTTTATTTTTTTATTTAGTATTCNTGAGGTATTAATCGAAATCTCGCCAAAAAGCTAACTATAAGTTGGTTAGTTTTAACAATTGATAATTTTTCACTGCAGGGTAGGCTGCCAGCCGAGAGGGTTCGGGTTGGAGTACTCCTCGGGCAGAGGACTTTTTATTTTTTTATTTAGTATTCTTTTTCTTTTTTTATTAGTTTTATTTTTTTAATAATCTTTAGATTTTAATGTTAAAAAAAATTATTATTTTTTCAGTGGATTTGTATATTAAAGCATTTCGGTTTATTTCCTAACGAAATTCTTATTGAACAAATTTCCTTGCTTCACATTCGCGTTATTTTTTTTTTTATAAAAATGGAAAGCAATTAACTTTTTCTCCATATTTTTATTTTTGAGACCTGCTTTTAGCCAGCTGACAAATTAGTGACTTTTTTTTTGAGACTAGAGACGTGAGACAGCGTACTGAATGCCAAATAGTCTCAAAATCCAAGTTCACCACCAAAAGTCACTATTAGTGACTAGAGACCGCGTACTGAATGCCAGGGTTTGTAATGTAACATTTATTAACTGGAACAGGAGAACAAATTTTCTTCAAAAATTCCACTTTTTCTGCATTTAGCACTAAAAAAAATTAATATAATCAAATAAAAATTCACAAATCAGGCTCAACTGGACTCTTGCAAATATTATTTATAGTTAATTGCTTTCCATTTTATTAAAAAAAAAATAACGCGAATGTGAAGCAAGGAAATTCGTTCAATAAGCATTTCGTTAGGAAATAAACCGAAATGCTTTAATATACAAATCCACTGAAAAAATAATAATTTTTTTAACATTAAAATCTAAAGATTATTAAAAAAATAAATCTAATAAAAAAAGGAAAAGAATACTAAATTAAAAAAAAAACCTGGAATTCAGTAGGCGGTCTCTAGTCACTAATAGTGACTTTTGGTGGTGAACTTAGATTTTGAGACTATTTGGCATTCAGTACGCTGTCTCACACCTCTAGTCTCAAAAAAAATTCACTAATTTGTCAGCTGGCTAAGAGCAGGTCTCAAAAATAAAAATATGGAGAAAAGGTTAATTGTTTTCCATTTTATAAAAAAAAACGCGAATATGAAGCGAGGAAATTTGTCCAATAAGAATTATTTATTTTTTTAACATTAAAATCTAAAGATTATTAAAAAAAATAAAACTAATAAAAAAAAATACTAAATAAAAAAAAATAAAAAATCCTCTGCCCGAGGAGTACTCGAACCCGGACCCTCTCGACTGACAGCCTAATTCTTTGACCAANTTAACACTAAAATCTAAAGATTATTAAAAAATAAAACTAATAAAAAAAAGAAAAAAAAACTACTAAATAAATAAAATAAAAAATCCTCTGCCCGAGGAGTACTCGAACCCGGACCCTCTCGACTGGCAGCCTAATGACTTGACCACTCGGCCATTGCGACTCTTCGGGCAGCGCGGCAAAAGGCATACGTAAACGCTATCAGTTGACTGTCCGTGTTTGTTTTCACCACACATTTTTGGTGAACTTTTTGTGACCCTCTCCTACTGAATAGCCAAATAATCTCAAGTCACAAAAATAGTCACTAATTGCTTATCTCAAATTTAGTGACTTGAGATGAGACGGAGTGCAATGGGGTATAGTCGTTGCGCTGGGTATGC
>NW_016213505.1:1504-1770 GCF_001687245.7 Rhagoletis zephyria | reverse complement strand
ATAAAATGTTAATAAGCCACAATAACATTGAAAAATACGTAGTTTAGGAAGAGCCTGCCTGAAACTATACAAAAAACCCAATAAGCAAATGGATGTATAGAATTGACAACAACAACCACTCTGTCGAGTTTAAATAGCGGCAAATCAGCTGCACTTGATAGTAGTTGGTTGAATAAGGAAAATGAATTAGCAACAAGAGTTTACGGGATGTACATAGCTCAGTGGTTAACGCTTCTGACTTTGAACATCGAATTCGCAGGTTCGAT
>NW_016213505.1:94-1210 GCF_001687245.7 Rhagoletis zephyria | reverse complement strand
AAAAAGAAGTCTGATGAGGAGATGTGGTGATCTCCGAAATAGTGCTATAACTTCTACCGCTTAGACTTTGTTGCTTTCTCAACTTTTCCTAATAAACAATCGTGGTACAAGGCTCAATAAAAATAAAATTTTAATAAGCCACAATAACATTGACAAATCCATAGTTTAGGAAGAGCCTGTCTGAAACTATACAAAAAAGCAAATAAGCAAATGGATGTATAGAATTGACAACAACAACCACGCTGTCGAGGTTAAATAGCGGCAAATCAGCTGCACTTGATAGTAGTTGGTTGAATAAGGAAAATGAATTAGCAACAAGAGTTTACGGGATGTACATAGCTCAGTGGTTAACGCTTCTGACTTTGAACATCGATTACGCAGGTTCGATCCCTGCTGAAGTCTAGAAAAAAGAAGTCTGATGAGGAGATATGGTGATCTCCGAAATAGCTGCTATAACTTCTACCGCTTAGATTTTGTTGCTTTCTCAACTTTTCCTAATAAACCCTCGTGGTGCAAGGCTCAATAAAAATAAAATTTTAATAAGCCACAATAACATTGACAAATACATAGTTTAGGAAGAGCCTGCCTGAAACTATACAAAAAAGCAAATAAGCAAATGGATGTATAGAATTGACAACAACAACCACGCTGTCGAGGTTAAATAGCGGCAAATCAGCTGCACTTGATAGTAGTTGGTTGAATAAGGAAAATTAATTAGCAACAAGAGTTTACGGGATGTACATAGCTCAGTGGTTAACGCTTCTGACTTTGAACATCGATTACGCAGGTTCGATCCCTGCTGAACTAATCCTAATAAACAATCGTGGTAAAAAGCTCAATAAAAATATTAAAAATAAAATGTTAACAAGCCACAATAACATTGACAAATACATAGTTTAGGAAGAGCCTGCCTGAAACTATACAAAAAAGCAAATAAGCAAATGGATGTATAGAATTGACAACAACAACCACGCTGTCGAGTTTAAATAGCGGCAAATCAGCTGCACTTGATAGTAGTTGGTTGAATAAGGAAAATGAATTAGCAACAAGAGTTTACGGGATGTACATAGCTCAGTGGTTAACGCTTCTGACTTTGAACATCGAATTCGCAGGTTC
>NW_016213504.1:0-1770 GCF_001687245.7 Rhagoletis zephyria | reverse complement strand
CCGTATTATATTTCATTTATTTTATGAATTTAATTAAATACAAATTTTTAAACAGTTGGCAACCCTCCCCAAAAAAATATTTTTGGCAGAAAACTTTCCTAAGCCTCTTTAGTTAGATACCCATATTGCAATATTTATTTTATCTTATCAATTAAATTAATTTAAAATTTTCAAATATCTGGCAACCCTCCTCATAAATATTTTTGGCAGTGAACTTTCCTAAACCTCTTCACTTTGATACCCATATTGTTATATTTCATTTATCTTATCAACTAAATTAAAATTCAATTTTCAAACATGTGGCAACCTCCATAAAATCACTTTCGGCTGTAAGCCTTCTTCAACCTCTTTCTTTTGTCAGCCATATTGCAATATTTACTTTATCCTATCAATTTAATTTGCAATTTTTTAACAGGTGGCAACTCTCTATTTTTTTCTTTTTACATTTCAAGTTAGACTTCTAGTAATACATCGGTGAAAACTCAATCCAATTGCATGCATTAGTTTTCTGAGTGATGCACATACAAACATACATACAGAGAGACAGACAAAAATTCCAAAAAATTTTAACTTGGCTTCTATTGATCAAATAAAGACCGCCCATGATATTTTTTCTTTAATATCTTTAATGTACAGACATCGGCCTGTTACAATTTTATTATACAGGGTGTCCCAGAAGTAACCTGCCAAACTTGAGGAGAAGGTAGGTGGGGGGGGTGAGCTCCCTGATAAACAAAAATTTTTCAGGTAAAAGTGTCACCGTTTTTGAAATATTTAATTTTTTTTAAATAAAAAAAAAATCGTGCCTTTGCATGCATTTTCTTTAACTGCATCTACAAACAAGCCTATACTTAGTAAATTTTTTATGTAAAATACTTCCAGATAGTTGCTTCTCCATATTCAAATGCAATGTAGTAGAAATATATTAAGGAGCCATTATAAAATTAGGACTATTTTGAGATTTTTAACATTTTGATATTTTTTCCCCCAACTTTGACTATCTCTGGTGAAAAAAAATGTACTGAGCTATAACTTTACATTACATAAAAAAATTGCTCATTTATTAATTAATTCAGAAATGTGCCACTCTTACTATTTCGAATAGAAAAAAAAGTTATAGCCGCTTTTGTGGGTAAAGGACTGAGACACGCTAGAATGTATTTAATAGATTTAAATTTAAGTTGGTCTTGTTACCCACCAATGACATGCTAAATAGTACAAAGGTACATTATTACTTGCTCCTGACATTATTTTGTGTTACTTGCCGGGATTCTGACTAGAGTCAATAACAAGGGCTATATCTATCAATATTTTTTGTGAAGGATGGGTTCACGTGAAATAGAATATCCATGAGTTGTTTGAAGAAAAATTTATTCATTTATTGATAAATGGCGACCTTCTACTCTAATACAAGCTCGGCACCTTTTAAGAAAATACGCTTTTAGAGATCCTAAACTCAATTGGGCTATATCAGCAGCAGCTCAATTTATTTGTTCCCGAAAATGCTCTTCGTTTTGAATTATTTTTGGCGGCAGTTCCACAGGTCCCAATATCTAACAATTAAAAATACCGCACCATAAATTTATTTTGTGCTGGTACTGCGAACGATCTTATCTCATTTCATGAGGATTGTCTATCTGCCAACTGTGAAGGTTATGTAAATTAAAATAACAATCACGTTATTTTATTAAAAAAGTTGGGGTCTGATTCATGCATTCGCAACCATTTCACGGCAAAATCTAACTCTCGACAGGTAATCTCTTTCTTGTA
>NW_016213503.1:0-1770 GCF_001687245.7 Rhagoletis zephyria | reverse complement strand
GAAAATCCAGAGTACAACTTTTTGGTTAAGATCACACGACTTCCCGAAGGGCTACTTGTTGCAAGAGTAAAACCACAAAAAACCTCGAAATAGAGCATGACAAGTTCTGAAAATCTCCAGGAAAAAACCCAACAAATTTTTAAAATAATCTCGAAAAAACCTGAAAAAATTCCGAAACCACTTCTAAAAATTGCGTCAAAAAAGTTCGAAAAGATTACAAAAATTTCCAAAAACATTCCGAGCGATTCGAAAAAAATCGGAAGTCTTCCGAAACTGATCGTAACATGGCGAAAAAACTTTTACGATACCCGAGGAAACCTTGAAAAAATTCCGAGAAAATATCGAGAAGTTTCACAATTTACATATATGTAATACTCCTATATTGGCAGTAAGAGCTAGTACCGTCCGAAAACACTACAGTACAGATATATCAATAAACACGTACGAAAGAAAAGGAACACATATGTTTATAAATAAACATGTACACAACACATACCNTGTCTTGCTTTGATTTCGGAATTCTTACACATTGAGAAGTTAGCTTACTGCCAATATAGAAGTATTACATATATGACACTTTATCAATACATAAAACACTGAAATGCTTGCATTTGTTCGGCTCAAAATAAGCAGAACTCTACTTTTTTAAAATGATATGGAAATCGCTTTCTTTAACGGAAAACCACAAGTGTAACAGGTCTTCAGTTCATGGAATAGACTGTCATAAATAAAACGTCGATTTTCTCATTTGGTCTCATGGTCCCATACAAAAATTTTGTTTTCGGCACAAAAAAATATCGGTCATCTATATTCATTTCATATTATCATATATTCATTCAGTTAGTGCTCGCAAAGATAAGAATTTTCAATGAAAAATGTTTTCTGGTACTTTCTTATAATTAATTATTATAATTAAATAGAGCAAGTAAAAAAGTGCAAACCCAAAAATGTTCTAAAGACTCAGATTAAAAAGATTGAAATTTTTTTGAAGATTTTTTGAATTTTCCAAATTTTACATAAATATTGAAATGTTTATTTTTATGGTTTCTGTTAAAGCGTGGACAATATTTAAATAAAAACATTACAAAAAAATAGCTTGAGAAATATTAAAAAAATATCAACACGTGGTCACTTGTTTGAGTTACTGTATGGAACCGCTCGGTTAACAAAATAGTGCCTCACATTGATGCATACATATACATATATATATATATCACTGCGAACGCCCGCAAATTTTGATTTGCGATTACAACTCCAAGTGTAGAGACTTTATTGCCTGTATGCATAAATAAATACCTACATAAACATGCATGCATGTACAGCCACCACACAAATATTTTCAGGTACCAAAGTTTATATGATTCATGAAGCCTTCTTTCGTCACAAAACCATGTTTTACAAACAACAATCGTGCCATTCATTTGCTCATAGCGATTTATGCAAATAAACAGTTGTTTCGTAAACTGATTTCAGGTACAACTGCAATTGCCAGCATCTTCTCTCACGACCCCAGTAGCATTTGTTAGTCAAATGCCAACATTAGTAAACAAATATGTACATATGCACATACACACATACATAGGTATGTACGAATATGTATGCGATTTCGCTTAGCGCGCCAGTGATTTCTGTTTTCCCAATTGCATCGATCCAATAACTTTAGTATAGCCCGCCAGCATGATTTGTGCATTTTGGCAGCATTTGCAGTACATATTGTGTAGAATTACAGCCGATTCGCTGAATTATCAAGGCCGACCGGCGGTCATGGCG
>NW_016213502.1:0-1770 GCF_001687245.7 Rhagoletis zephyria | reverse complement strand
ATTTCCAGTTCTAAAAGTTATTTTCAACTTAAAAATCGTCAAAATAAATTTAATAATTTTCATAAATTGCAAACAGCTGTTTTTCGTGCTGCTAAATTGCTGCTGGCAAAAATTTTTCCAGCACAAACAAGCAGCTTCTCATCAAAATGAAATGTCAGTTTTGTCTCTCAATTTTCCCTACTTTGCTGGATTTTTATGTACGCGAAGAGCAAAACCTGATAGTTTTTGATAGTTATCGAAAACTATCAATACGCGAATGCACCTAAAGTTTGGATACTGTTCTGCTGCGGTATTTAACTGTTAGTATATGCAGAGTTGCGAAACTTTGCAACCATATACATTGCATATTTTGAATATTTAATAAAACAATGATCACCATTTCGGAATTTTACATTTTAAAACACCAATGGTAACCAAAATCAAACGAAGCATCAACTTTGTTTCTGATGCGCTGATTGCTCTAGCGATGCGTTTCGATAACTTTTCGGATGCGTTTTGGAAAACCATTTCTTGTGTAAAATTTTCTTGAGGCAGTTCGCAGTTCTTAAGAAATTTGCTACGCTTTCTACTACGGCTTTCTAAAGTTTTTTGTGAGCACAAGCAACCCATGCTTGCAACAGAAATATATTCCCGTTCAATTATTACTTGAGGAAAGAGTGAGGCAACAGGCTGGTGATCAGATGTCAAAATCCCTTGGACACACATACACACACGAAATAATTGCAATTTTTTCTTGACAGTTTTCCTGAGACCTGCAAACTGGCCTTTGGCATCGAATTGCTTATTTTGCTTATTCAGGGTTTCCGAGCTAGAATTTGACGACCATGCATAGTTTTCTTATTTTAATGTGTAAAGGATTGCTACTGTTACGACTATCCTTTGAATTCTGGACGATTTCCTAAATCCTTCAGGGTGGTTTTACTGGATTGTTAAACAAACACGCTCAAATTACTGTAAAACTAGCGTTATTGTACAACAAGTAGTTTACAAATTTTATGGCGTTTTCTTTTATACAAAAAATGTTGCCTTTTCATGGCCCTCTTCTTAGTGTTTGTGCGCAGAGGGCAATATTTTTCGGTGGAAAAGAAAACGCCATCAGTAACTTTACTCGTATTTAGCTTGCTAATTCGCATCGGAACTTTGTACTTGGCTTGCCGCAGCTGAATGTTATGGTAATAAATTCAAGCAAATACGTTCAGCAATTATACAACTCAGCGATGAAGATTCCGATGTTATTCGTCGAAAAAAGGAAATTCTAACAAAATCGATCATGCTTTGATAGACGGAAGGCACGCTTCCAGTGTTTTAGACGTACGTAGATCCGAGGTCCAAACATCCACTCGGACCACTATATTGTTGCAGCCAATATACGCACCCACCTCTGTGCAACAAATCAGGTGCGCCCAACAATGCAAGGAAAGCTCAACGTCGAAAAGCTGGACTGACTTCCAAAACGTCAATTGTATTGCATACGTACAAAGTTTAATGTTCCATAACGCCGAACTACAATTGGTTGACAATGTATACTTTTCCAAAACGAATCCGAAAAGTTATCGAAACGCATCGCTAGAGTAATCAGCGCATCAGAAACAAATTTGATGCTTCGTTTGATTTTGGTTACCATTGGTGTGCAATGAAGTGCAATGGGGTATAGTCGTTGCGCTGGGTATGCAGTTACAGTTGCATGGCTATACTCAATCAAGACTCTTGTGTCCTCGTTCGCGCACTGGGCAACGTGAGCAACCCATGTGCGAGATGCGGTAACCAATC
>NW_016213501.1:0-1770 GCF_001687245.7 Rhagoletis zephyria | reverse complement strand
TTTTTTTTTTTCTTATAAATTCCCGGTCAGAGTAGCCTAGGTATTCTGCAAGTGCCCTCATCTAACCATAACCTATTGGCCTCTTGGATAATAATATAACTAATCATTAGTTTGCAGGTTGCCATGAGTATCCCTTTCCCGGAAATATCTCTATGTCCCGGGACCCAAAGATGGTGCTAATATCATTTAGTAAAAATAGTTCGGCTTTCGTGGTAAAAATAATGTATAATCTTTTATTTTTTCTTATTAACTTCGCTCTCGGCAGGGTCTGTGCTTTATATGTAAGACAAAGAGGCAAGCTTAAACTAGTTACTAAAATTTTAAAGTGATAAAGACAACTACTAATTCTGTTTTGCATATTTACACACTCATAATGAATCATGCTAATTCCTGCTTTTCATATTTTTGTTGTTGTTGTGTTTAACATGCTTGTCGCCGAGGTTAAAAACCGCTCAATTAAGGAAATAGATGTGTTGACGTTGGGTGGCCAAAATGCTTGTAGTTATACTAGTTTATAATTATCTTCATTTCTTTCTTTTGCCTATGGCTTTTTGTTGGTTACGCGCTAAATTGGCTAACTAATTTGCATATAAATCACAAGATTAGTAGATGCGGAATATTTATATGTTCATACATACATACTACTTATTTGTATCAATGTATGAATGCTTAAGAGCATAGGTGAAAAAACGCTACAGAAACATAGATGTGTAAGCTTGTGGCACAAGTAAGTAAGCACCCAGTGTTGAATATGAGTCATCAAAAGGCTAATTATAAATTTTGCAGTATTAAAAGCTACCTGGCAGTTCGCCTAATATTAACACACTAAGTTACAAATTGAAGAGGAAATTAAGAACTCGTGCGAGTAAATTTTTAATTGTTATTAGGTCATCTGCTCTTTCTGAATATATATTGTTGAGAGTAACTTAACTGAATGCAGACTAAATTACTGAGCTGAATTTTTAAACCTTGTAAAGGTGAACGACGATCATCCAAATAACCATTTTATAACCGAGCCCTTTTTGCTAACTCACAGTTTACACTGTAAACTGTACTTTGTACTTACTATTCAGCAGTTTTTAATGGGTTTGTTGCTACCAGCAGCTCAATAAAAAAATGGAATGCAAAAGTTAATGATAAACAATTACATTTCGTTCCGCATTTGCTACACTAGTCTTCTTNCTAAATAAAAAAAAAAGTGTGCACTAATTTTGATCAATTTGGTCAATTGACCATCATTTCCCATGGAAATATTTTTCCTGAATCCGAATATAAAGTCAAATTAAAAAAAAAAAATAGAGCAGTTTTCGAAATATAGCCGAAATTCGTTCAATACCTGCATGTACAATAGGGTGGTCCAAAAACACATGCCAGGAAAAAAAGTTTAAAATGTTAAGCTCTCACCCCTAGGATTTTACTAAATGAAAAAAACGCATTTTTTTGTTAAAAATGCATACTTATATACCAAAACGGGAGTGTGAACCCCTCATGTGTTTGATTTGTTTCAAATTCCTAGGGGTTATGCATACATGTAAATAATAAATAAATATGAAATTCGAGCTTGATTAATACATTTTTAAAAACTTTGCAGCACGAAAACAAAACCAAATCGGTTTAATAGTTTTCCAAATATCTAGAGAACGGGACGGAGAAAAAATTTGAAAAAAAATCACACATATGGGCAAATCTAAAAGATAGGTACACCTCAAAAAAAAATCTTTAATTTTTAAATTTGTGAGCACACCTATGTTTTGTATATCATTTTATTCG
>NW_016213500.1:0-1770 GCF_001687245.7 Rhagoletis zephyria | reverse complement strand
AATTTAAGTTATTTTTAAAAACGTTTACTGAAATGCTTGTTGGGTACCTTCTTTTTTGTATCATGGTTTAAGTTATTTATAAACATTCGCTCTCAAAACTTATTAAAGGTTTATTTGAAAAAAACGTTTAATAAGCTTAATATTAAAAATGCTTATTTAACGCTATAGCAAACTTAATGTAAGTTATTTTTAAAAACGTTTACTGAAATGCTTTTTGGGATTTAAAAAGCGATACATACATGCAAATTTTCATTTTTATATTATACTAGCTGACCTGGCGAACTTCGTCCCGCCCAAAATTTATTTCTTTATTGAAACATTTAGTCTAACGTTTTCACGACAAATTACGTTCATGCTTGGTTTTGTGACCGACAGAAAGCATATTCTCCATTGCCGTTTTAAATAACCTAACGAAGTCATTATGTCCGTTAAGAAGTTCTTACGGCAACAATGATCCGGTACGATGATGAATCATCCTTGGATCTGTATAGTATAGTTGGGGGCAATTTCAAGATGGGGGAGTATCATTGGTCTACATAAATCCGATTTACATAGACTTATTTCAGACGAAATACCATAAATGTCTTACAAATTTCTTTGTAGGCATTCATCAAGAATTGCCTTTATTCAGTTTAGTCGCCGTAAATCAAGGATCAAGGATTTAACGGTGGTAATTTGACTTTGATGCCTGTTGTCTCCGAATGACTTCACTTGACGTTTTTTAGCAATAACTCCAGCGCAACCTTGCGGATCTTTTTTGCAATACTTTTGCCACTACCGTTACCATTATATAACTCCATTACGAGGCTAATCGGATCAAACATACGATTTTTGGGACTAATTCGACACCAGAGCCACTGTCGAGCAATTTTTTTCACTGCAATCAGGGTTCGTATTTGCACACACATGCTCTGCTCACACACACGCCAGAAACACATTCAACTTGCACTCACTGCTCATACACATGTGTGTGCATATGTGGAAAACAAACTCTGCTCACAGAAAAGTGTGTGCTGTTTGTTACTAAGCACATGCACATGTGTGTGAGCCGATTTTTGTACAAATCTCAGCCCATGCACATGCACATAATATATTTTTAAAAGAATTTGTTTATTAAACGTAATTTTTTGAAACAGAATTCAATAAAAAGTGAGATGTTGTTTGTTTTTTATATGACACAAAACATATTAAAAAATGATTTTAAGATTTGAGTTAGAATTCGAAGTGTACAAGTTTCTCCAAACAAAGCACACACATGTGCATGTGCTTTATATTAATAAAAATAAAGTACACNCAGAATTCAATAAAAAGTGAGATGTTGTTTGTTTTTTATATGACACAAAACATATTAAAAAATGATTTTAAGATTTGAGTTAGAATTCGAAGTGTACAAGTTTCTCCAAACAAAGCACACACATGTGCATGTGCTTTATATTAATAAAAATAAAGTACACACATGTGCCCGTGCTCATCATGTCGGTCTCCTTGCCGCTGGGGATGGGGCTTAAGTGATGCTATGTCAGTCATACTGGTGTGCCGGGCACAGCACCATGAACCAAGAGGGGTACTGGGGTTTGGCGGCCGTGGGCTGCAGCTCCCATGCGCAGACGCCCNGTTTGGCGGCCGTGGGCTGCAGCTCCCATGCGCAGACGCCCGCACCGACGTTCCCCCAAACCAACCAAATCCTTTAACCGACCCCCTCCCCCTTACCTATCACCACACCTTTCCCTCCTCTGGAAAGCACTTTAAGCCAGTGGTGTTGAGGTACCC
>NW_016213498.1:0-1770 GCF_001687245.7 Rhagoletis zephyria | reverse complement strand
AGACATCGAGGCTTGAAAATGAGAGAGAGAGAGAGAGAGAGTCAGACGACACATGACGCCACTAGATTCAGCACAGCAGAAATCACCCGAAATGCTCAAAATGTGGGAAAAAGAAAGAGAGCATTTTGCTGCATCAGTTTTAAAAACTCACTCTTTTTTGGGCGACACTTTTGTTTCCCCTTCTCCGGGTGTTGTTTCTATATTTACTCGAGTTCAGAGAAAATAAAGAAAAAGTCTCGCTAACTCGAAAGCTCAATCAGAGAGAAGTCTGAGATTGTGGTGTAGTGCACGGCAGTAGCAAACTTCAACCGCTGCTGCTGCTGCTGCTGCTGCAGTTGACATGACTCCAATCGACGATGATAAATGGTCGTCGAAGTAGCTTCTGGTACTATTTTTTTTCTTCTTTTGCAGTTATTTTAAATTACCGTTGCAAAGTGGAACAGCACACGCCGTTCCTTCTAATACAGTGATGATGAATTTGGAGTTTACGCCACCGAGTGGGATCATGCTTGCTTGCACACTCAATCCAATTGCTTGCCTATTGCTCGGTCGATTGATTAATTGACTCTACTGTACTCTGTGTAATTCACCTTTTTGCGCGTTTTACTAGCGGCAGATTTCACCGGCTCCCGCTTGCCATTTTTTTCTAATTGTGTCGATTACCGCCGAGTACAGTCAGAGAGTACAGTCAAATGGACAGATTCCAAGTGCACTACACACTTTGCACTACACTGGCAGCTGTACAACAGCAGTTGTACAACAGCGGAAGCACAAGAACGTCTGGTGAGTCACTTAAATGGCCAGAAACAGCGATCATGGTCTATTTGTGCAGCAGCAGCAGAAACACCCGAAAAAACATCCCAACTGAAGATGCTTCAGCTGAATGTCTGTAAATGAATAATTTATGCCCCCTGCCGTAATGGTCGCTTTATTTATCGCCTTCCGTGACCATGTTTGTTTGTTTTTGCACTTTCTGTTTTATTTTACTTCCCCTCTACTCTGCTGCAACCTCACCACACACACATACATTCACTAACTCACTGACTGGATTCTTGGCTTGTCTGTGTCCGCCGATCACTCTGACTATCGGTCTGTTTGTCTGCCTCCTGTTTTCCTTTGTCTGCTGCTGCTGCCGTTGCTCCCGTTGTTATTACTAAGGCTGGTTTTTCTGGTGCACCTCGGTACAGCAGATGTGATTGTGTGTGTGTGCAAGTGGCACCAAAGTGCACTTGAGAAAAAATCACCCATTTGGTAGCAATAGAATGAAAGGGAGAGAAAAGAAGAAAAGAAAGCAGACAGAGCAAGATTTTGCTGCCCTTTCCTCCTTTGCCCGACCGCCGCCGAACAGAATTGTAGTAGTGGTGGTGGTGGTGGTGGTAACAGCGGCGCAACGTTGCTGTAAATTGAATTAATTACTGGAACCACTGAGCTTACTTCTTCTAATTTCTCATGTCGACTGGTGGTGCACTGTTACTGTTGGTGCCAGCAGTGGAAGTGGGGGCTGCAGCGATTCTATTTAGCTGCAGTTCACGTTTTCAGCCTTCTTTCCCTCTTTTTCATCCCCTTTCATTCTCTCTCTCTCTCTCTCTCTTTNGGGGGCTGCAGCGATTCTATTTAGCTGCAGTTCACGTTTTCAGCCTTCTTTCCCTCTTTTTCATCCCCTTTCATTCTCTCTCTCTCTCTCTCTCTTTCATTCCCTTTCATTCTCCTTTTCTCCCTTTGGTATCTGTCTGAGTGAGTGTTAGCTGTCGTTGGCACTTGCCTGCTTAC
>NW_016213497.1:0-1770 GCF_001687245.7 Rhagoletis zephyria | reverse complement strand
ACTTTGCAAAGATTTCTTCTTGCCATAATAACATGTTCACAATGATATATGAGTTGCCATTTCTCCTCGCTTAGAAGAATTTTCATAATTTTTTTTCGCGGTAACGTAGTCTTAAATATGGATATTTATTTGGCTATCGTCTAATTGTACCTAAATTAAGCTCAGTGCACCGAATGTACCTTTTGGTTCGAAAAAGTCGGAAAAAGGTACAATTGTACCTACTTTTCCATCCCTGGTTATCTAGCAAAATAAATTGGTTTTGATTTGGGAACATCGAGTGCAGGAATAAAAGTGGCTTCGAATTTTTAGTGCTCGAAAAAATTTGTTTTCAAAAAGTAATAACAGTGTGTTAATATGTAATTGTTTCAATAAAAAATACGGACTTAAGCCAAACTTGTACTGTGAATGTATACGGTCATTATGTATAAGGCCAATACTAACTTACCATGCTTTTACAAATTCTGAGATAGAGCGCTCTTCAATCAAATTTTGAAATGGGGTGTTATTGAAAAATTTGCTGAGATAGGGCGTTTTCGAACCACCTGCCGAAATAGGTCGAACTTTCACTCAGCCGTCGATATACTGTATTGTGTTGCCGTGGTGTTTTCTGAAAATCTGGTCAACCCATTCCCGTTCCGACTACCTTATAATGTAATGTAAATGGTTTGGATGTAACGGAAAAGGACACCGCGGCCTAGAAGATATTTTGTATCCCTGTGATGGTTCCTAACCCTGACGGCCTCCGTTTTAAATTCTAAAAGTTTCTTGGTAGACGAATGCCTAACCTTAAGGGTACCGACTGTGGAAGAACTGAAGCATTGCAGTCTTAGTCTGGCCAATGCCGGACAATCACATATAATGTGCTCCGATGTCTTCAAGCCAAAGACGACAATCGGTCTCTGTGGAAATACCAATCTGGTGCGTGTGAGAGAGCGCAGATTATTATGGCCCGTCAGATAGCCAATAAGCAACTTGATATCAGCTCTGTTCGGAAGATGTTTATCTTTCCTAGTGAAAGCATAACCAAGGGTACTTCTCACCAGTACCTACTGCCTTCTGAGTTTACCTGCGATTTTTTTTTAAGCCTCGAGGAGGAAAGAAACTGTGAAGGAGTACCAAACGCATCCACTTGTTCGTATAGTCCAGGAGCATGTCTAGCATTGGCATCAGCAACAACCACGGTTACCAGATTGGATTTTTAACCCTGAGATTCAGGGGCTTCCGCTTAGTCGGGTACTAGCGCTTAAAAGCTATGAAATACTAAGCAAATTTTTCATGCAAGATCTAAAAGAGATTTCTGAATGCTCATCGACAAGTTCTAGTCGTTTGAAGATACCAACGAATCATGGTAGCAGACAGCATCACAGATTCCAGAGATAACGCATCAAAATGGCACGTACAGCGCTAAAACGTTACAAGCGATTTTCAAAGTCTCCAGGCCAGTTTGGCTATCGCAGCAAGCCCTGACTTGTTGTCCGCGCCATCTGTCGCGTACCACCCACTATGCCATATAAAAGCCGTCCAGCTCCAGTTTCATTTTCAGTCTTGAAACCGTCGCGACGGTATAGAAAGTTCCTCAAGATGGTAGCCGGTTCTTTCCTTTGCTTTTTTTGTAGGAAAGCTTTCGATGTGCATACTTTGTTTAAGAAAAGACACCACTTGAAGAATTCTGATCGCTAAGCTAAATTCTATGGTAGTCTGTTTTATATAGAATCCGTCGATTCGATCATCGCTCTACGGCACCTTACTACAACAGAATATGTGACGATT
>NW_016213496.1:0-1770 GCF_001687245.7 Rhagoletis zephyria | reverse complement strand
CCGGAAAAAAATATTTTTTTTAATCCTTTAAACTCGTCGAGAGTTAACTTACATATAGGGCTTGTTCGAGTTGCAATCACAACCGCAGTATTGCGCGAATTATTAAAGTATAGCGTTCTGTGAGAATCATGGTTAACTAGATAAGAAACTCTCATTTTTTCTGGTGAGAATTTCTAGCAATGTATTATTATCAGTTGGGTAGTTGCAACAATGTTGCCATTTTTCATCAGTACGGCAGTAATGCCGCTTTTATTACGTGCCTCGAACAGGCCCATATTGCTTGGTAGCGGCAGAGCTGAAATGCGCAATGAGTTCGTTCATACATACATATATGTGTATACATATATGTATATACGTGTATTCAAACATACATATGTATATACATATCGTCGCCTGGGTAAAAGATTGTCGTATCTTACGCACGCACGTATGCCGCTTACGACAATCTTTTATCCAGGCGACGATATGTAGGTACTCGTACCCGTCATGCGTCGCTTTTTTCCCCTTCCCTATACTACCTATATCTTCCTTCTCACTCATGTAACGTTTTCAGTTTTAAAAATTTCACTCTCCATTTTTGCGATACCGCCGCCTAAGAAGTTTCACTTCAAAAACTCTCCTAAGAACAAAATACAAGTGAGAATCCGTGTACGTGTAAACACCCATGAGAATTCTCAGACCAATATGGCGGAACTCTCAAGGTATTAACTCTCATCGTTTACTAGCACTTTAATATAAACTACTTAGTTTTCAACAAAAAATCTTATACAATAGTAAATTTCAAATATTTTAAACGTTTTTTGAATAGGAAATTATAACTTTTTTACCATCTGCAAAACAGATGAAGTGGCAGCCATATATAGAAGGAAGAAATCAGTTGACATGGAAGAATCTAAATTCCGCAGATTTCTGCGCTACGGGCTACAACTACAGAAAAATTCTGCGGTTTAGTTTTCATTTACATGGCGCTCTGGTAAGACAGATCGTGTCAACTGACTCGGGTTTATCGATTTTTAATAAAAAGCGCCGCAGGCGAAAATTTTTAATAAAAAATCGCGCGCGACTGAAATGTCGGTGCTGCCATTCATACTAAAAAATGCAAAAAAAAAACAAACCGGAAACAATGAAAAAATGCACATACGCCGCAGGCGAAAATTTTTAATAAAAAATCGCGCGAATTTTTATTAAAAATTTTCATTATTTATTGAAGTATCGATTTTATAATAAAAAGCCCAGCAGCCGAAAAGTTTGAATCAAAAGCGAAAATGATATGGTTTATAGTTGTATTTTATAGCTTCGAGAAGTATGGCAGCACACATTTGCCACTGTGTTACTGTCGGCCATTGTTATTTCTGTTTGTTTGTGAAAAGTGGTAGAATGAGTGAATGGATTTATAAACGCGTTTTACTTAATTAATTGATGAATATATATATATTAAAAGTATAAAATACTCACGTGAACATTGAAGATATTGTATATCAACCAAAATACAATTGATAAGTGGCATTTTGTACAAAAATATGGGGGTGGTAGTGCAGATTATTTAACAACAAATTGCTTAAATACTATTAGCAACTACTTTGTGAGAGTGATATATTCATGTAGAGAAAGCCTCCCCCAACATCCTGACCAAGTTTCATGACTAAATTCCACATCGATGGCTGAGTGGAAGATCGACCTATCTCGGCAGCCAGTTCGAAAACGNATGGGGGTGGTAGTGCAGATTATTTAACAACAAATTGCTTAAATACTATTAGCAACTACTTTGTG
>NW_016213494.1:0-1770 GCF_001687245.7 Rhagoletis zephyria | reverse complement strand
TGGTTTTAGGTAAACTGAGAAAATGACGCATGTATTTCTGAGAGTTGAAGACTCGTATTCTCGTAAATATCTTACTAAAAGGATAAGAGTTAACATAAGTTGGGCGAAAATATAAATATGGATACGACATTTTAACAAGTTTTGGGTCTTTTTCTTTTGTTTATTTAACCTTTTTTTTTTTTTTATAAATGTCTAGCTCACTATATAACAAAAAACCATGTAAGTCAACATCTCAAAGTTTGTGCAAGATTTATAAAAAATCGACGAATTTCAACAAACGTTCATTCAAATTTTAAACTTTTTATTCTGAATTTAAAAATTCTAGATGTTAGATATTCCGTTTTATAACGGTTTGGTGTCACACTTTCGATTGGCTCCAATTTTTTTTTGTGGGTTCTATACATGAAATAATCTAACACGTGTTCGGAGAATTCGTTTCTTCTTTTTTGTCTTTGGAGATATGATCAGTCAAAGTTAGCATTTTTTCGTGATTCTGATTAATCATATACTTCTTCAAACCATTGTATCTCGGGTTCTACTAATCGTAGAGATTCGATCTTAACTGCATTTTAAAGCTAAGAAACGGGCTCAACATTTTTATATATGAGATGATCACGCTTATCCTAAAGCTAACTTAGATATTAACAGTTGAACTTTTTGAAGCTAATTTGCATAGTGAAGATCAGTAAATTAGTTAATTAATTTAAAATTCTACCATCGTAATCCCTGTTTAATTCTCTATATAAAATGTGCTTAAAAAAAGGAGAGTTTTCAAGAACAATTTTTAAAATATATTTCTTTTTGACGAGATGTTTTATTTTGTGGGAATGAACAATTTTTTGTAATTTGTTTTCGAAAACTTATGTTGAGATATATTTAGTAAAGTGTTCAACACCGAGTTTTTCCAAGAATTTAAATTTTATTGCAGATACCGATAGAATACCTATACCGATATAATTTTTGTACCGCAACATTTTTCTTTAAGGCGACAAATCCCTAGAAATGGGTGTGGCAATTGTACGACTAAAGTTTGCAAAAAGCATATTTTAAGCGAATGGGAGACACGACATAATTTTTTACGAAATCCGTCCGACTTAAAAAAGAATGGCTCATGTGCAGTTTCATCCAAATCTCGAGCTTTTTAACTAGATTACTTAAAATTTTTTTTTTTGGGTATACAGTTTTCAATTTTAGTATAATAAAATGCAAGTTTGAAGTGGCAGCAAAATGCTGTTTATGTTTGCCTTTTTTGTTGTTGTTTTTTTTTTTGTTGACGGTGTTACGCAATTTTTTCCATACAAAGTGTGTTCAAAAATATTTTTATATAGAGAAAATGAGCAACACCTAAAAACAAAATAAAAAAATAAAAAAATGCCAAAAATCCACGGTAAGTCCTAGTTACTTCCATAAAATTGAAACTTTGTGTAAATTTCCTAACTTTTGTACAAAGTTTAAAATTCGGACTTGCATGATTCTCGTAAGATAACGAGCTATATTTTCAGATACGAAATAATAAACATTTAATAAAAAGAAAAAACCAAAAACATGCTAAAATGTCGCATCCCTATTTATATTTTCGCTACTCTATGTATACCAGTATTATGCAGAATGAGCTTTTTCTCTATTACATCCTAATATAAAATGTAAAAAAATTATCTTGTCACACGTGCCTACGAAATATCCCTCTGCGATTTACATACGAAAGGTGGCTCAGCATATCGTGACAAATCAATTATATAAATAGGCAATCATGTTTCCTTTACACCCCTT
>NW_016213493.1:0-1770 GCF_001687245.7 Rhagoletis zephyria | reverse complement strand
TTAGGCGACTTACGGAAGGTTTCAATACCAGGGAGTACTCCTGTAAGAATAATAATGGTGACCTAGTAACTGATGTTCAGAGCGTACTTAAATTATGGAGGGAACACTTTTCCGCCCTAAGAATCAGCAATAACTTCGGAACAGTGATAGAAAATGGGTGTGCATTGTGCCATTTTTGGCACTTTCGGAAGCAGCCGGCACCTTAAGCACAATCTATTGATTTTCGGCACTATTTTTGCCTAACTCAATGTAACTAATAAAAAATATTTGATTTTACATTTGATCGTATGTGCTTAAACTGATAAATGATATAAACATAGAAACGCAAGCAGAAGAACCTGGCTTCCGCGTTCTGCATATACGCTTAACATTTTTGTTTAAACAAATTTGTCGCAATTTCATCTCTAAAGCAATAATTAAATATCATTTAATATACACTTTAGACTTAAATAATCACATACCTAATTTGAATATTCTTTGTGGAACAGAAGCAAAAATATTTCTTACTAAAGAAAATTCTGCAGAAGATGAAATTAAAAATGCTTTGCAATTTAATGTTCAATTCTGCCAAGAATTAAGAAAAAGAACCTTGATACTGAAATTTTAAAAGCCGTTACGGCTTTCGCGCCAAAGGCAGTAAGCTCTGACGATACGAATAACATCGATTTTGATACGCAAAAAGTACTGCCATAGTTGCCAACTCAAATTTCTTGTACATCCAATATGTATTAAGAAAATGCAAAAAAAAATAAAAAAAAATATTACAAATCAACGCGAGTTCCTAGCCGCACTTGCACTTTGTAAATCCAAAATTGAATGGACTATAAAACTGTATACCCGAAAGTTTCTAAAATTTCTGACAACAAAGTTTTAAATTTCAATGAACATTTTTTGTAGAAAGTTTTAAACTTTAATTTTTATGGTTTTGTTGTTGCGTTCTTTTGTTGTTGCACTAAATAAAAGTTTTCCGTGAAATTTCTGTTTTTCTTATATGCAATAAGTACTGTAAATATATTTATTAAAGGAAATAGTACCTATCGAAGACTTTCAATTTATTGGCACATTGACCGGCATTTAGGCACATTTTTCCGGAGAAATTCGGCACAATTTTAAATTTTGATTTTCCATCACTGCTTCGGAACCGTACGTCAAATGACTTTGAAATTTGGTGTGAAGTCAGATAGATGTTTAAAGTAAAGTATCCACATAAATAAATAAGTTTGTAAAANCGGAACCGTACGTCAAATGACTTTGAAATTTGGTGTGAAGTCAGATAGATGTTTAAAGTAAAGTATCCACATAAATAAATAAGTTTGTAAAAGGCGTGGAACATCTTACAGGCGTCAAATTTTAATCAGCTATATCTAAGGAACGATAAGTCACATGACTTCGAAATTTAGTGTGAAGACATAACTAAAGTATGCGCTTATAGCGTTGTAGATATTAGTGAGTTTGTATAAGGAGCAACGGCACATTCCATATCCGTGAAATCTCATATTTGCTATATCTTCGGACCCCTAACTCACATGACTTTTGAGAAGATCTATGGTAAATGTATACAACTGAGTTTATACAAGAGGGCGTGGCGTTTGTAGTAAACTGAAAGAGAGTTAGTGTTTGCCCGGGGAGTGGCACCTCTAATAGATGTAGTAACGGGTGATTTTTTTGAGGTTAGGATTTTCATGCATTAGTATTTGACAGATCACGTGGGATTTCAGACATGGTGTCAAAGAGAAAGATGCTCAGTATGCTTTGACATTTCATCATGAA
>NW_016213491.1:0-1770 GCF_001687245.7 Rhagoletis zephyria | reverse complement strand
TCGCAAACTTAAATTCACTTTCCCCCGGCCTGGGTTATTTGAGATGGAATGAGCCATGAGCATATGTATGTACGTACATATACATATAGAGTCATCCTGTAATTTCTAAATGCACAAAATTCTTTTGCTTCCACGTGCTGCAAAAATCTTTACCATATAACTGCTAAACCATTTTCAGCACATAAGCTACTTTACGAAGTGTTATGAACTTTCAGCTATTAAATATTTAAACCCTACAGTTTAAGGGTAATTTACGAATATGTAAAAGCAGAAAATGAAAGAAAACACAAAATAAAAAAGTCAAAGGGATAGCAAGTTGGCAGCAGAGTAGAAGCATACTTAGTTAGTCACTATTAAGAAAATTTCTTGCATACATGCGTAAATATTACTTAGATACCGCCATCACTACTCGTATTTGGGTTTGCCTTGACGCAAAAATGTATGTATTCTCGTTGACCCTCATTTTTTCAGTAAAACATTTCGCTTTTTTGGTGCGAAATTTTTTTCACTCGTAAATATGTACTCGTCCTGACCAGCAGCGGTGGGGCATACAAACGAGGGCAAACATGATGAATTTTCACTCGGGCAAAAAACCAAGCAACGAACTTCAGTTCACTTTATCACACACGTGCATGTCTGCAGCTGAAGTACTTTGTGTGTGTGGTCGAATTTTAAGCGCTTCAACGAGCTCATCAAAAAGCCCAAAACAATTTCTACTTACAGGGTTTTTCTACCTTATGGATGAAAAAGTTTTCGGCTCAAACTGCAGTGTTGCTTTTGTTTTTTTATGTAGATGCATATGTATGTATGAATGTATATATTTGTAGCTGTGTGTGTGTAGGTGCGAATGTAAACCCTATGGCCGTGAGTACTTAAATATTTACGAGCTTTTCGAAAAACGGTTAAGCGAGTTAATTGAAAAGTGTGGTAACTTCTACTATTCATTAATTATTTTAGCTAGTTAGCTATTACTCATGATTGTGGAATAAAGAAATAAAAATTGTTGCTTCAATAAGGCCAGCAATGCGCGCTGTAAGTACCCGTAGCTTGGAGAGAAAAGCATAGCAGCAACAAAGATTTTTCGCTATTATATAGGTGAACCAAATTTGTTTAGCTTTTAACATGCTCTAACATGATTTTTTACTGATCAGATTTAACTCGAAAGATTAAATTAAGTAGCTTAAATTTATGAATATTCTGTTATCAAATCAGTCACAGAGCTCGACAGGGTCCAACCTAGAATACATATTGTCAAATAGGAAAGCTCTTGAAGCCTCCAAAAGCTTCAACCTCCTTGGGATATATTAGCAGAGAAAAAGAAACAAGTTCAGCTAAGTAAAATAAAAGAAACTGATGACAGCATCTATAAATGGCAGAGAACACTTCCCGCATACGATAGGCGGCAATAAAATCGAAAAGAATAAACGAAAGTTCATAACGGAGACAAAAAAATACAAAAAACCAATTGCACATCAACAGAAAAGGAAAAATCTCTGGCCAAACGTCGGAATTGCTGATGCTCGAAATAGCCAGCCAAGCTACCCCTGAGCTGGTAATGGGCATAAAAGGAAGCCCAGTGAAATTTAGTCGCGGCAACGATCCATCGTATTCACACATACGCAAAGATCACGACCTAGCGATGGACGATAATAAAATGCAGCATGGCATCCCTACTTTTTTACGGATGGGTTCAGATACAGAAACAAAGCCATGCCCTTCTTTTATGAAGCAAATATATACACATTAGCGTGGTCCAAAAGAGAATTTTCA
>NW_016213490.1:0-1770 GCF_001687245.7 Rhagoletis zephyria | reverse complement strand
TATAAAAGCGTTGTATATTAAAAAGTTTTTTTTTATATTATTTATTAACGTTAACTTTTCTTTTCTTGGTCAAGGGGTTTTTTCGCGCACAGCCTAATGCTCCACTGACGTGCTTTACTGCTGTTTGTTTCACGTTTTTTTTGTTTCACTTAGTTTAAAGTTAAATAGCTTTGTTTTTGTCGCGTTTACGAACCGCGTGAATTTATTTAGATATTTTAGTTTAGTTAATGTGATTTTTTAAAGTTCCGTTTTTTTTTATACTGACCGCTTTCTGTCAACCGCACTCCACCGAAGGAACCGTTCCAACTGATCTCGGTTTGAAAACTAAAAAACTTCCTTTTGCTCGCTTACCGGCACGGTTGCCATACCGCAAAAAATTTTCTGACCAGAATTTACAAACCAAGTTACCCAAAAGTTACCAAGTAAAAACACTTCTTTATTGTACAATAAACTGCAAAAATAAACCTCGTTTATTTGCCATAAATAAGACATGGGTACAATAAATTGTTGTATTAAAAGAAAACTAAACAAATTAATTTTACATATGAGGCCATCAGGGCCATAGGAGCCTATCTACAAAAAAAATTTTTAGTAATATGAGAAAGATGGATCTATAAAAAATAAATGCGGTATTTTACTAAAAAAATCATTGCACCTACGTGATGCTATATATTATAGTAAAAGGAAACTAAAAGGGCGTGCCTCAGGCTATTGCCGTTTCGATTCGGGTAATGCATTTTTAGGTGCACCTCAACTTTTTTTGGTATGACAGTTAAGCTACTCTGGCTAGGGTTCGAAATTTCAGACGTTGCTATCGATACTGAGTACTCATTCTGGCATCGAGCTCATGGTATCGATACTCTAAAAGTATCAGGGAAAAAGTATCGATACTACTCAGTATCGGACCCATTAAAATACGTTTTTGGGATACTAAAATTATTTTATTCTTCAATGGTATATCTAGTTATTTCCTGAAGTTAAAACAATAGAAATTTAAAATATTTGATTTGTATTTCATTGCAGACCTTACTTTCACTTTAGAAGTAATTTTAACGTTAAATGTACATACGTACATATATACTTTCACGAATTTCAAATGTTATTAAGAATTTTTGTAAACTTTTTGGGTATGCATTTTTGAATTAAAAGTCAACGGTAGTAGGCTACACGTAAAGTTGAATAGGTTACAAAACTGCATACCCAAAAAGTTTCTAAAAATTCTGCATTTTCGTGAACTTTGCGTAAAGTTGTATGGCCTTATTCATAAAAAATAAAAAAGGTTTTTAAACTGAAAAATTTATGAAAAGGAAATTTTATTAAGCTCTTTAAACCTACTTTATTTTTTATGAATAAGGCCATTAAACTTATACTTATTTGGTTTATGTAATGCAACAGACTACAATCAATTTCAGTTTATTTGAATAATGATAATAATAATAATATAATAGATTGGCGCTCACACTTATGTTAGTGTTTGGACGAGCTTCTCCTCCGATTTGTGGCGTGCGCCTTGATGTTGTCACACAAAGTGGAGGGACCTACATTTTTACGCCGACTCCGAACGGCGATTGTATTTTTATGAGAAGCTGTTTTTCATGGCAGAAATACACTCGGAGGTTTGCCATTGCCTGCCGAGGGACGACNAATGCAACAGACTACAATCAATTTCAGTTTATTTGAATAATGATAATAATAATAATATAATAGATTGGCGCTCACACTTATGTTAGTGTTTGGACGAGCTTCTCCTCCGATTTGTGGCGTGCGCCT
>NW_016213489.1:0-1770 GCF_001687245.7 Rhagoletis zephyria | reverse complement strand
CACCAGAAGTCTGCTGGACTGCTGACGTAGGCTTCGCCGCCTCCCCCTCTTCCTCAGCGCCGCTAGGTTTCGGGCAGCTGTTGGTGGTTACCAGGGCAACGCCGGTGAAGACAGTGTGCGTACGCCCACTGAGTCTGGACAGCATGGCAGCGGCCTCCTGTGCATTCCTCGGCTTCTCGAAGATTTCATTATCGCCTATGGTGACGACGGTATCGCAGCCAATTATCAGGTCGGCCGTTTGCTGCTCCTTCACTAGCTGGTGATACACTGATAGGGCCTTCTGCTTGGCGTTCTCCTTCACGTACTCGCAAGGGTGAGAGAAGGAGCTCTTGTCGAGGTCCTCCTCGAACTCTGGTTTGATCACCTCNAGGGTGAGAGAAGGAGCTCTTGTCGAGGTCCTCCTCGAACTCCGGCTTGATCACCTCAAACTTGAACTTCACACTGGAGAGGATCTCCTGCCGACGCGGACTCGTAGAAGCGAGCACGTTCCGCTGGGCCATCAGAATATGGCGAATTGGCTCCAGCATTGTTGTGGTTGTTGGTGAGGTGGGAGCTGCTGCAGAAGTCGATGATGATAGTAGTGGCTATGCTGATGTGGTGGGCTGCAGAATAGACACAATAGGGTGATATGTTCCAAGATGAGCACAAAACTCGGAGTTGTTGTTGCTGAATATGAGAGTGTGTGTGTTGATGTTGACGTGCTTGTGCTTCAGAGGCCGCCAGAGACGCAGCAGCAGCAGCAGAACAGCAGCAACGACGGACAGAGTGCTTGTGAGCCAGCCAGTGATAGCCACTGCTGAAGAGGAAGGAGAGAGAGGGAGAGGGCAACAGGCGCCACCACCACCAGCTGCCACTGCAGGCTGCTGCCCATTTGCATCGGAGATTGAGCTGAAAGGAAAGGACAGTGTGTGGGGGACACCTCCCTTCCAGTTCCACTGCACAGGCGACACATACGCACACACCTGGTCACAGCTGACCGAGCACGCTGAGCACACACACACGCACACAGTCGAGGTGACACCAATTGCTGCTGGTGCTACCACCACCACCACCACTACAAAAAGAGGATCATCACCCTCAGCCTAGGTCACTCCACCATCACAGTCTCGTTGCGCGCAGGTCATCATCATTGATTATTGAGAGGACTGTAAATCACAGATATAAATATATACAAGGAAAAGATCTGCACTTCTTTAGAATTGCTCAATAAGACGATTGGCCAGCTGTCGCATGCTTCCAAAGACTTTGGACGGCGGACTGCCGAGGATAAGGTTGCAGATTGCGGTTCTCGCAGCTCGGATATTGTTGAAGGAGCCGAGAATGTGGATCTTGCTGTCGGCCAGGACGATTCGCGTCTTTGTCACGTTCTCAATGGTGAACTTTATCCGTCCGCCTTTGCCGGCAATGCGACCGATCGCTCGGGACAGGTGGTCGCCTTTCAGCGGTTTTACTGTTGAAGAGAAAATAGTGTTAGTTTTAGAAAAAAAATGTTATTTAGATAAACAAAAAACGTACCATCTTGAATTTCAAAGGTCTCTAAAAACATCTCGTCGAGCCTGATCAAAGCCAAAGCATCCTCCACTTCAAAGCCTAAAATGAATGCTCGCAAAAAGTCGGCAGCTTTCTGGATGGAGTTCTTGTCTTTAGTGCCTTCATACGTGCGAATCTCCACGCAGCTCGAATCAACATTGAAACGCATCTGAAGGTTCAAGTGTTCCACAACGGGTGTGAAGATCTTGAGCCAATTTTGCTTCAGAGGCGTTTTCCTAT
>NW_016213488.1:0-1770 GCF_001687245.7 Rhagoletis zephyria | reverse complement strand
CGCGCTGCTTTGGAGACCGCTGTCTCTTATTGGTGCGCCAAATTTGGTAGGTCACAAATGATTTTATTATTTCGCATCCATTGGAATTAATATCCGTGTCTTCTTGTTTCATTGTTATTAGCTGAAAATAACGAAAAAGACTTCCACGACATTAAAGGTTACGTTGTGTGGGCTGGTCTTGAGCCGCTGGCATTTAAAGCTCTCTTCCCTGACTGGATTGAACACGATGATATCAGAGAAATTAACATGCAGGTAAGCTCCAAAGAGTTAAAATTCGAAGTAGCTAAGACATTTTGCTTGATTACGGAAAGAAATATTCAACAACTGAACATAATTAAATGCGCCGATCAGGAGATAAATATGGCGTTGGCAGCATTGCAAGGTTTAAAGCTATCAATTATCTGTTTGTCTTTTATTATTTGGCGCTTAGACTGACTAGAATAGATGAATTATCTCGTTATTTTTGTAGTAACCTACTGAGCTTTGCCAATAGTAATGTTTCCATTAAGTTTTGTCGTCAAGGTCATCTAATGGTAGGTGCTAGAAATTGCCCTTCCCGACGGGTAAGCGAAAAGCGCATTAGGGGAGTCGGTACGGGTGGGCATTGGGCGTACGTTAGATATGTCAAAGTTGATTCTGGTTAAGTAGAAATTGAACCGGCTACAATATCCAAACCAGAAGTTTCTATGGGCTATGGTTGGTTTCTGTTGACGCCATTTATGGGAGCCAAACTTGTCCGCCTGTCTCAGATGATGCTTTACGCATGGCTGATTTTGGGCGTTCGGATAAGTTCCTGATGGGGTGATACGTACTGTGGTCAAAACCCTTTACTTCATCAAAGTTATAACTGTCAACAGTGATGTGCGTCTAATACGCGAAGCCTTTGGTATATGCCGCCTGGAGGTACTTTGCCTTATCCTCGTTCACCGCTGGACCGACCTCATTCGCTTCTTTTTCTAAGCTTACGTTGTGGATGTCATCTGGCATTCGAGCATCAAATTGAATAAATCACACGAGGGTGAATCCGCCTTGCCTAAAACCTCATTTTGTCTCAAACGGCGCGGGGAGTTTCTGGTCAATTCCAGTGGCTTTAAAATTGATAAAAAAAAATGGTGTGTGTCGATTTGCACTAGATAAATCTACACAAGGATTTGACGACCTGTGAAGGTCTGGTGGACTTGCCGCATTGATAAACTGCATGCACGGCTTCAATCTTTCACACAGTATCGTCGATAAGGCCTTATATGCAATGCTAATAAGGTTGTAATTGGCGCAAACAGTGGGATTCCCCTGCTTGTGGATTGGGCAAAATACGCTGAGATTCTGTTTCTCGGGCATGTATTCAACAGACCAAATTCTGCTAAAAGCTAATACATGGTAGGGACCAGCTCTTCACCCCCAGCAATGAGTTGTGTGCTGGGCTTGGAACCCGACACGTAAAAACAACGACCGCTGTGGAATTTTCCGAATATCTACAGAAGGTTTCTTGGCTAAAATTGAGTATTGCTTTAGTATTAAAAGAAGTGTCGAATGGACTAGTTAGTATCTACTGCAGATTCCAACTTATTCCACCACACACCACGAGGATACACTTATCACAGTTTAAGAAACGCTGCTCTAGAAAAGATATGGCTTGACATTTTTGAAGCTACTCAAATATACAGAAATACCGCCTACGATACCGGAACAAGTGCTACTTTTAGCACAACTTTTTGTATTTGTTTATGTATTAAATATTAAAATTTCGTTTCCTTAAATTTTCCAGGATGG
>NW_016213487.1:0-1770 GCF_001687245.7 Rhagoletis zephyria | reverse complement strand
AAAAATAGTTGTTCATTAACGATTTGTCCGAAATATCGTTCTTGAAACGCGGTACTGCTCACTAAATTTGTAACAATCAAATTTTTTTCACTTAATTGTTATATTTTTCTTCATTGTGGTAAATTTCCACATCATCACAACAGCTGGCCGTCAAACCGAAACCAAAAAAGATACTAGAACATTCAGGGCGCAATCTTCTTTTCTATGATTACTGTGAATTTTGTCAATTTTGACAATTCTGATCTAAAAGTAAACGAAACCTCAGAAACTTTATATGCACTGCAATTCACTAATACCCACTTCCGCAAAAATCACCTTTTTTCGTATTTTCCTTGTTAAAAGTTATTTTAAATAATATATTTTTATCGCCTTATTCATAAAAAATAAAAATTTTAAAAAGCTTTTTAAATTGCCGTTTGCAAACATTTTTCAATTTATAAACCTTTTTTTAAAGCTACTTTAGTTTTTACGAATAAGGCTATTAGAATTTAGCACAATTAAAACTCGTTCCCTATCGAAAAATTTATTATTAATAAAATTGGATTTTCTCACACTTTCTTTCAACATCCAATTCGACTTTGTTTGCTTTTTGTACAGATATGTCATCGCCGCCAGGACGGCGCAATCTTGTATTCTATCTTTCTTGTCAAATATGCATTATATGTAACTGTCATACTACTATTAATGGTAACCATATTCATTAAAATCGTTTCAATTCGTAATAAAAGTAGTTTACATACTTCTAGTCTAAATATATTTTTTAATATAAACTAGCTTTTTTTAATTCTAAAATAAATCAACAATCTCAAGATATATAAAAAAATTGTCTTCAAAAAATACGTTCTAAAGCATACCTGTTGATATCATAATTCAAATGCAAATTAGAATAGAAATTTTAATGCGAAAGATTTTCTGCGGTATTCATCATACAAATTTATCACCTTACTTGTCCGTATGTCGCTCTGGAAAGAAATATATTTTAATTTACATGTTTTCTTAAAAATAAATGTAAATTTACCTATTTTTTCCACCGGCAGGCACGAATATGGTATTCAAAACAGAAACAATTACAACGAATTTTACACACTTGTATTTTAGCGCAAAACGATAAGTTTCGCAAATTTGTTAAATTACACTGTGGAACAAATTCAGGTTAGCAAAAGTTAGGTCGATTCTGAGAGTGAGGGGTGGAAATAGAGGCTAAATTAGAAGACCCTTAACGCGGCGTTTGTTTATGTTAGTTCGAATTTTTTTTAATCGACCCTCGCACTTTGCAGTCAAATGCCGAAAATTTTTGTAGTGCTTATGAAGCAAAATGTTGGAATTTTTTTTTCATGCTTTTTGAACATATTTTCCACAAAACTAAGTCTTTTTTGCTTTCTGTTTGATCTATAATATGCTTCTCAGTNTTAACGCGGCGTTTGTTTATGTTAGTTCGAATTTTTTTTAATCGACCCTCGCACTTTGCAGTCAAATGCCGAAAATTTTTGTAGTGCTTATGAAGCAAAATGTTGGAATTTTTTTTTCATGCTTTTTGAACATATTTTCCACAAAACTAAGTCTTTTTTGCTTTCTGTTTGATCTATAATATGCTTCTCAGTTTCTTCAATAAATTTCATTTGAAAAGAAAACAATCATAATACAAAACTTGCGTTTTCCAGCTTAATATTAATTTACTTCTCATTCCTTATATACCAATTTTTTCAGTATTGGTTTTGAAAAAACATTGAAAAAGAAATTATAAAAATATGGAAAAATATATAATTTTGA
>NW_016213485.1:0-1770 GCF_001687245.7 Rhagoletis zephyria | reverse complement strand
TTTAATGTTCGGCTCCGCCCGAACTTAGACTTTTTTACTTGTTATGAATCGTTTCGTTAATTAGTTACGTAAAGCAAGACAGTACTGTAAAATATTTATACGTCAATACTATGTTTTCTTCTTATTTTGCTGTTTTCATTTGATATTTATTCAGAAAATGAATTTACTCTTGCCTAAGTCGGACAGCGAAGCATGCTGGTTAAGATTCTCATAAACTGAGTCACGAACGGACCCATGCATGGACAAATGCCACAATTGCATTCAGATAATTTGAAATTTCAAGACTTGGAATTAAATAAAATATGCATTGATTTACATAACTGAACACTTGTGGATGTACATTCAAACGTACACTTGTGGTCAGCTGATTAAGTTAAGTGACGTTTTGACCAGTTTTAGCTATTTTTCTTTTGTTTATTTAGTATTTATATTCTTTGTTTATAAAAGTCTAGCACATTACACCACACAAACAGCACAACCACCACCGCATAAATCCACATTTCAAACTTCCTACAAAATTTATAAAATACAACAAACTTTAACAATTACCCTTTAACCTACTAAAATATAATGGGCTATAAAACTGCATACCTAAAATTTTTCTAAAAATTGTTAAAGAGTTTCAAATTTTTGGGAGTAATTGTTAAAGTTTGTTGAATTTTTATAATTTTTGTGCGAAGATTGCAGTGTGAATTTATTTGGTGCTGGTTATGTAATGTGCTAGACTTTTATAAAAAAAATTACAGTAGAATCTCGAAAAAGTTAACGGAAATGTCCCTTTTCAAACTATTAACTTTTCTAAGCCGTTTTCAAAATTTAAAAAATATAATAAACATAGTTTTTAGGAAATAACACACCATGTTTACAACTTTTACAAGCATGTTCTGGTTTATATGGTTTTCTTGGTCGTCTTTTCATATGCGCTCGCCTACGCCTTCAAAATTTCATAACGTTTTTTCTTTATTTTTGAGACGCCTGCATTAGATTTACTATAGTTCAACGCCAATCGATTTACGTAAATACCTCGTCAATTTGCTTATTTCAATCGCAGCTTTCTGATCTAGATTTAACCTGATTTGCGATTATTTTTCCTCTTTTTTGACATTTTTTAAACACAACAGCAATACAACACCCACAAATTCAAACCCTTACGACAAAAGGACATTCGGGAAATACCCGTAAACAAATTGAGGTCGGGTTTGTTTTTGTTTCCAAACAAATGGTTGGTTTGAAAAATTTATAAGAGTTAACCCAAAAGTTAACTTTTCAGAGCGGTACGTGCACGCTGAAATTCGGTTAAGTTATCCGAGCTATTAACTTTTGTGCGAGCTAACTTTTCCGCGATTCTACTGTATAAACATTAAATAAACAAAGGAAAAATAGCCAAATCTTGTCATAATGTCACTTAACTTAATCAGCTGACCACAAGGATATATGTAAGTAGCTGCGAGTAAAATAATAGCAGCAAAATTCAAAATGGTGCTGTTGCCAACTTATGTTTGTTTATTTATTGTTAATAATTTTCATTTAATATATTAGACTCATACTTCAGATCGATTGAAATTTTTTGTGATCTTGGCTTGTTAATATATAAATCGAGATCCGGAGGGCTGGCTGTGGAACAGCGATTTTGACCATGTTTTTTTAGCTTTTAAAGATGCCAATTAAAACCGATTACTCAACATTCTTCAGATGACTTGAAATTTTGATAGAATTTTATTTACAGTATATCGATGGCTGAGTGGAAGATCGACCTATCTCGGCAGCCAG
>NW_016213483.1:0-1770 GCF_001687245.7 Rhagoletis zephyria | reverse complement strand
ATTATTATACATATGTACATCTTATTAGCGCTTTTAGGCTAAACTGCAAGTTTTTCGTAAAGATGGGGTTTAAAAAAATTCTAATCACTGAAGAGTTTTTTTTGCAAATAAATTGTGTCATCGAAGAATATATAAGAATTATCTTTGCTTAAATTTTATTGGTTGGAACTCGAACATTTATAAATGCAGCCGATGGAGTTCCAGTAGAATTCAATATGGACTAAAAACTGTCGAGACAAAGAAAGTCTTGGAATCAATCGAATTGCAAAGAAGACCCTTCAGCCAATTTGACCAAAAATGATAGTAGTACAATTTTGGACACTTGAAATTTAATTGCATTCCATGTTTGAGGGTTTGCCGGCCCTGATATAGAAAATGATGGTAACTGATGCTGGTTGGAGTAATAATTCTTTAGACCAGATATATGTATATATGTATGTAATTGTTGCAAGAAGAGAATGCAATAGACAAAAGCAAAAACAAAAATACTCNACATAATTGCGTTCGTGGGGTATTAGCAGGTAAAGTTGCAGCGTACTCTTGCAGATGTTGCATTTGAATACCTACTAATTGCCTGGCTACATTCTACTTCCTTATGCTTGTAATACAATACCGGCGAATGGCAAACTTCGCCGAATTGGGCGATGCTGTCGTTCACCGTTCGCCCAGCTATTTCGCCTACTTAAACAGGATTAGAGCGGTAACGAAAAGAGCTGATCCCATTTGGTCGTCTTTATAATTTGGGTGAACATATTTAGAAAAAACTGAACCATATTTACAAAATGAGGAAATGATAATAAATGTAAATGTAAAACAAAGAGAAATTATTATAAACTATTCAACTGTTTCAAGTCAGATTTAACGAATCCACAACTATATTTTCCGAACATCAAAAATAATTCGTGTTTATGTTTTTTTTTCTTTTCAAACTTTGAAAGTAAAAAAGAAATATGGCCACATTTGCCAAGCACAGCTGTCATCGTCCAGCAGGGCTATCGCCATGAAACGCCGCCGAGCGAACTTCGCATTTCGCTTTGGTTGTGTTCAATTTCATATGTGTTCTAATTTTCACAGCGCGAATTTCGCTGTGGTGAGTTCGCCGTTCGCCTTCATTGTATTTCAGCTATTAGGTTGACAATAGAGTTGTTTCTAGAAGCGATGCTATGCCATAGGTTCGGTTCTATGTTATCCCTACCAGCATATGGAAGAGCTTTTCATCGCCTGTCGCCACGATATGACTTCTTCGTCACTTCCAAATTAAAGCGATAGTAACTCATTTCACAAAAACCAAAAACAATTATGCCGCCTTTCTATCTTCTAAACAGGTTGTTGGACGACTTTTACTTTTTTAAGTTTTAAAAATTAAAAAACAAAGGGCAAAAAAACCGTTGTAAAAAAATTTTGTTGCCATTAGGAAAAAGTGTGGAATTCGTAACTTTTTAAAAGCCAGTAACCCCTGCTTCTAAAGAGACAAGAAATTTGACGATATGCCAACTTGCGTAACGTTCTCATTCTCAAGGTGTTATATAATTGCACATTCGATAGTTTGACATAGTAGCGATGATATTATGAAAACCACATTTTTAGTTTTGCCCAGGGCATCATTCCACCAGTTTTAATGTGCAGCACTTCGCTATTAGCTATGACGACTGCGGTGGGCTGCGATAAAGCCATGCGAGATAACGCCATATGGCTCTATCTCCCATCCAATTGCGAGGATTGAGATAATGCCATATTTTTTTTTTGTCAATTGTGAGTTAAAGCCATATG
>NW_016213482.1:0-1771 GCF_001687245.7 Rhagoletis zephyria | reverse complement strand
TCTAATTTAAATTTATTTTTAATTTAGAGTTTGCAATACATTTTTTTTTTCAAAGTAACAATATTCATGTCTTAAAAAACCCTTTGAAAATTTCAGAATCTTTTAGGACAATTTTGTCTAAATTTTGTATGAGTGTTTGCTTTTACAATTTTTAAAATTTAATTGTTTTATTTTTCGAATTTCCTTCTAATTTTTTTTTTATGTATCCCAAATATCACCTTTAACAAGAGACCAGCACCATTTTGATAACTATAATAGTTTTTGTATTGTTCAAAAAATAAATTAGCAACATCCTGGAAATTGTGAAATTGCGAAATTTTTTTTTTTTAATAATTTTGGTTTTCCTTTGGCAGAACTACACACGTCATATGATAACAGCTCACCCAAATCAAAAATGTTCGATTCCAAACATTGGTCTATTTGACATACATACATATGTATGTACATAGATTGACCCAAATAAATAGATTTTAATACATATATTCACATTTTTCTTTTTTTTTCCTAATACCGTTTACACATTTTCGTTCAACATTTTGCCATTAACTTCACTTTTTCAGTCCTTTCAGTCTTTAAAATGCATGCATGCATATAATAAAATTTATTTTAAACAATTTTAATTTTTAAATTTTTCTATTTTACACTAACCAGCAATTTCGTTTCCGAGCCAATGCAAACAATTTCAAACTGTGTATGTGTGCGAGTGTATGCCTTATTTATGCATTTATTTTGACCAAATTTGAAGAACTTTTTTTCGCCTCGTTTGTTTATCACCTCAACTTAAAAGTCGATTCCGATAGTTGAATGTAAACTGCGACTTTTGACGAGCGCATCTTGCATTTTTATACCAAAAAATAATGTTTGCATTTTCTCAAATTATGCTTTTTGCTACACTTCTCAGTTCCACTTTAGAGTTGTTTGTATGTAAGAGCGCAGGTACATAGTTACATATGTATGTATGTATGTATAGCGTTGAGGCGGCAAGCAGAGCGGTAAAGTCATGTGTGGAGCATCATCGCTTAACCAATATTTTTCAATGAGTTTGTTTGCATGTATGTACATATTATAATGTCCATAACACTTGCAACTCCATTTGATGTGCATCTTCAACTCATTCTCTGCTACAAATCTCAATTTAATAAAATCTATTACAATTTTATATAATCCATGGCATTGGTGTTTCGCTGTCTACGAGCAGTGTTGCCGCGGCCGAAAATAAATTTTACCAAAATCGTTAAAAATATTTACCAAATCCCGTAAAAATTAAGCAACTTATTTAATTGATTTTTGCTTTTCTTACCAAACTTGGTAAATTGGCTATAGAAATAAAAAAATGTNTTTAGTTGCTTAGTTTGAAAACTAGTACCTACACATTATTTCAGGCTTTCAACTTATACTCCTATAATAGTTAGCTAATGGCTTTTATGAGAAATGATTTAATGGCAGAAGGACACTCGGAGGTTTGAAAATGCGGATCGGGAGTTGCGTAGAGCAACATTTCCTCGAACTTTATACGCGATCCTAAAATAAAATTGAAAAATTGTTTGAAAATTGACTCATGGTCAGAAATGAATTTTTGATGGAAATTATCCTTTTTGATTATTTTAATCAAAAAATTTGGCAAAACGAAGAAAAATTTAACATTTAACAGTCAGGAAAAAATTAATAAATTTTGCTCAAACTTCAGCAAAACGGCAACGCTGTCTACGAGTACAGTGCCAGTGGCAATATTACATAGATGTGTAGTACTCTTCAGACGAAAGCAAAAGTG
>NW_016213481.1:0-1771 GCF_001687245.7 Rhagoletis zephyria | reverse complement strand
CAACGTTTGGAGATGCCGCATGCCAAAGCAAGGACCTAAAAAGTAAAATCAAATATATTTGTATAATATTAATAAAAAACAGAAAAAATTAAAAGACAAATTATATATTTGCGTAGTATAATTTTTTTCTTAAATATTTTAACGCATCCCTTATTTTTAAAATCGCAGTGTTGAGTCTAAGAGGTGTTTAATACTTCCACGATGAAATATAGATATATTGCGTTAACGCCGAACTAAATGTATCGAGCTAAAAGGAGATTACAATAAAAACACAACGCTTTTTTTGCGTAAATTGTTAAATATAAAAAAAATTAAAATTATTTTATATAAAACGTCAATGATTTATCAAAGTCCAAGGATTTTACACAGAAATAATCTGGGGCTGTAAGCATTCATTATCAACGACGCTGTTTTACTATTCCATTCATACGTGCAGCCGAAATCTGCGATAAGATTTTTAACCACGACAGATAAACGAAATAATTATAGTTATCTTGACTATTTACTTATACACAGCTCCACAAGAACACTTTTTAAACCGCTTTACTTATAAATAAACTCGCATTAATTAAAGGTTGTTGTTCAATTTCAAGAACTTCTGTAATAAGCTTATTATGGCCAATCTGAGACAACAAAATGTAAATCCGAAATCAGCTACCTATGTATATATGTATGTACATAAATGCACCCTAAAAAGATAATTTCCGCTCTTGTCTTTATTTTACTGTAAATTAGTGTAATCAGTGTAATTATTTTATTGACCATAATGAGCTTAATCCAAACAGTTTATCACTAGACTTTTTGAGATTGAGCAATGAACTCCAAGTAGGTTGAGTGCGCTCACTTTTGTACCCAGCTGACAGCTGAAATCCGAACCCACTTGCAGCCAAAGTTTCGGTAAAGTATTCGTACTGAAGTACTAAACCATGCGGCATTACTTCTCGCATGCAAAATAGTGATTCGACGTACTCGTGTTTGCAATACTCCTACTAAAGCTCAATCGTAGTAAACCTAAATTTTTCGTTTTCGGGGGAACGTTAATTTACGATGGTTCACTCTTATTATAGAGATCAAGAGGAGAAGGTTTATCGCCCTATGTATNAACTGAATAAGGTAAATCATAATTTAATAAGTGATTTCAAAGTTAATAAGTCAGTTCCCGTTCCTGGGTATATTTTGAATTCATCTGTGAAGATAGAAAATTCGTCATTACTTGACACCGCAAATGATCAGTATCTTCTCTGCGAACTTGTTGAGACCCACTTCGTGATGTGACAGTCAAATCCTTTTGTTTTAATCCGAATTTTTTCTAAACTATAGGCAACCGAGTAGGGCTGCCAGATTTGTGTGAGGCAAAACCAGGAAAATTGTTTACAAATATTAGAAACCATCTGGGACTTACCTTTTATCACTGATGTTAATTCTTACTTTGCAGTTTAATAGTAAATTAGTCTGTCAAGCGTTATACAAGGTCAGCGTAAACATCAGCATGACATTTAAGTCTTAGGTGGATTTTTATATCAGAATGTCATTTAGTGAAAAGTGCAGATAGAGGGTATTGAATATAAGCGCTCGATATGCTCTTAATTTTTTTTTACTTGCCATTTGACACAGTAAGTTACGTTTCGTCAATTTTTTGCTATGGATGTATGTATTTGCCAAATATGATTCGATTGGAAGGAATACCAAATTAAATTTGATATTCAGACCTATTTAAAAATTTAAGAAAAATTATAACTCTAAAAAATTCATAAAACCCTGCTAATTAGAG
>NW_016213480.1:0-1771 GCF_001687245.7 Rhagoletis zephyria | reverse complement strand
CAGTATGACAAGTGTACCAAACGATAATGGTACAATGCTCTAGCTTTTAGGTGTTTATGTTTTAGTGTTTATATGTTTATGAGTTTATATGTTAACAAATATACGTATATGAAAGTAATTGTATATATTTGCTGCGTGATAAATTCAAATATTGAGACTTTATTAACTACATGTTCAATGTAACTTTTGTTCCTAATTGTTTTTGTTTGTATCTTCTTTTGTTTGTTAATTTAAAATAAAGATTGGCCCCTGAGGATGCTAAGGAGTTTAGCGAAACGTAGGGCAAAGCAGTGAAGAAAAAACGTTGTTTTTACTTGCACTAATCACCAACTAGGCCAAAGAAGCTCATCNAGTGCAATGGTATGTCATTTTTACAAGAATTAAATTGTTTAAAAGTCAAAGTTGGACATATCATTTTGTACCAAATTCAAAATGATATTGTTTGCCACTTATGTTTATTTATTAATTTTTAAGATTTTTCAATCAGTTAAAATACAGTTCATTCCCTAAAAAATACTATATAAACCTAAGCTTAAGATTTTGTAGAATACTTACAAAAAAAGTTCATCATAATTTCAAACTTTTTTCTCAGAAGTGTTTTTTGAGTATACAGTTTTATAGCCCATTCAATTTTTGTGCAATAATGTGCAAGTTTCAAGTGGCTAAAAGTTACCGTTGATTTTTTAGAATGTTATTACCGCTGTGGTGTAGTGGTAAGCAGTGCGCGCTTCCATCATCAGCACCTGGGTTCAAGCCCTGGTCAAAGCAACATCGCAAAAAAAAATATAGAAAAAGGTTTTTTCTTAACAGCGGTCGTCCCTCGGCAGGCAATGGCAAACCTCCGAGTGTATTTCTGCCATGAAAAACAGCTTCTCATAAAAATACAATCGCCGTTCGGAGTCGGCGTAAAACTGTAGGTCCCTCCGCTTTGTGTGACAACATCAAGGCGCACGCCACAAGTCGGAGGAGAAGCTCGGCCAAACACTAACATGTGTGTAAGCGCCAATCTATTATTATTATTATTATTACCGAAGGTGTGTAGCCCTGCTACTGAATTGCAAAATACGTAAATATTTTGAGGAATTTTAAAAGAGCACTTAAAAGGGGAAAATTATAAATAAAACTGTAAATGGGGCAAGAAAAATTGAGCTACTTAGGCGGGTTGGGTAAATAAGCGGGGAGGTACTTAGAGAGGGTGTCCACAAATTTTGGTTACTTAAGCGGGTTAGGTACTGAAGCGGGAGGGTACTTAAGTGGGTTTCACTGTATCAACGGTAAGTCCTAGCTACATCAAACTTGCACTTTATTGTATTAAAATTGAGTGGGCTACAAAACCTTTCTGAGTAATCCAATCAAAAAGCATGAGATTTTTATGTATTTCTCTATCGATCGTGTATCGTTCGTAAATGACTGCAAACATTAATACATTAAAATAATAGAAGTGAAATATGTATTAAGGCTGTGTGCGAGTTGACCTAAATTTTAGTACCTAGACTAATATTCCACTTGAAATTTCCAGCCTCTTTCATTTGATATGTATATCTATGTATATTAGACTGCATCACTCCCCATACAAAAAATAACCGGTACTATTTTTCCATTGGAATTATAAAATCTACTACATTTTAAGACGTCCACCAAAATATTTCGGAAAAATATTAAGATTTAAGTGAGCTGGACCGATTTGAANTTAAAAAAAAATTTTACGGAATCGTAATGATAATGCTGTTTTTAACATTTTTCAAAGATTGGTATAAGAAAAACTTGAATA
>NW_016213479.1:0-1771 GCF_001687245.7 Rhagoletis zephyria | reverse complement strand
GTATAAAAAAATGCAGTAAACCTTTGAGATACACCTTGCGGCTAAATTGTCGCGGCGCGTCCTCTCGTGTAACTTTTAAAGCGCGCCCTCCGAAGGGTTAAATAGTTTTTCAACTACGCAAAAACTGTGAAAGGCTAAGAATTCGTTAAAAAAGAGTATCTAACTCTAAGTCTTGTATGCAAAACACTTTTACAGAGTCAGTAAATTGAGAAAAAGGAGTTGTAAGTTATAGGCAAAAGCCATTCGAATTTTGAAATTTATTGTTATTAAACTGAAAGTTATATTCGAGATAACTAACAACACTCGACAAAAATTTAAGCCTTCTTTTTAAATAATTTATGCTTCATCATATTATCGCCACTGGTACGTAACGACCCGGCGATATGCCCATAAAACTATTGATCCTTTTGTTGTATTATTTTCTTGGGCATATCAAACATTTTCTAAAACATGTCAAATATAATTAAATTATTTTCTTCTTATTTTTTACAGTACAGTTTAAGGAAGTTCCAGCGTTATGTAAAAACCTTAAAAAAATACGAAAGTATTTTGTTTGAATAGAAAATTCAGTACAAATCAGTACAAATTTTGAAAAATCAGGACATTAGCGTACTGATTGGATAAATGAATAAAATCAGTACAAGAGTTGGAAAATCAGTACTGTACTGATAAAATCAGTACGTCTGGCAACCGTATAATTAATTAACATTTTCTATAGAAATATTTTTCAATGTGTGGCTTTCCTCTTTTAGACATTTCAATTTGAAAGCTATTCAGGTCCTCTTTCATTGGATACCAAACTTGTTTAATTTGGATAACCGGTTTCTTTATTATCCGGATAGGACGTTTATTTCGGAATAAAAAATATTAGTCCAAATTTAACTCGGAAAAAATAACTGTTATTCCCTGGAATATTGTGCAAGTGCGCAGACGTACATATATCTAAGACGTACATATATAAAAGGGATATTTCAATACCCCATATATCATTTATGTACACGTATATTTTTAAACAAACCTTCTTGCAGAGAACTTATTTAATTTGCAAAAGCCGGAAAAATCATTTGCTTGTTTTTTTTTTTCCAGTTAAACTTGGCCAAATATTTTTTATTCCGAAATAAAAGTACTTTCCGGATAATGAACATGCCGCTTATCGAAATTAAACAAGTTTGGTATCCAATGTAAGAGGACTTAAATAGCTTTAAAACTGAAATGTCTAAAAGAGGAACGCCACTCATTGCAAAATATTTCAATAAAAAATTTTAATTAACTACCATAGAACAAGCATTGGGTCAGATATGTATTTACATGAATTTCTTTAGTATTAAGTTATAAAAAAATATAAATAGAGGTGGTAAACTTCATTCGTTACTTCTGTTTAATAGTTATTTCAGTCTTCTTTCATATGATACCAAATTTGTTTAATTTGGATAAGCGGTTTCTTTAGCGGTTTTATTAGGCCAAATTTAACTCGGAAAAAAATAACTGTTATTTTCGGTCCCTGGAATTTTGTGCAAGCACAGACGTATATATGTATAACCAGTCACAGAAGAAAGCATTACAAATGAGTTACAAAAACTAAAATCGAAAAACGAAATTCCGAAACAGCAAAAAGAATGAGGATGAAGAACTCTTTGGAAAAAACGGTGTTTGAACACCGATTGTGCCATGATGCTACATTGTGAAGATGAAAGTCAAAAGGATACATCCGAAATTTGCAGTCCCGATTAAATTCCCAAAAGGTAATTATTCCACCGAAATAAAAATAAAT
>NW_016213477.1:0-1771 GCF_001687245.7 Rhagoletis zephyria | reverse complement strand
TTTCGCTTACCACTACCCCTTTCATAGGTGGGAACTACAAGGCTACTGGGTGTACCAAATAATTGAGATGGTGAGGCAGTTAACGCAAATGCTTTGAAATCTACCGATGGGTTCCCATTACTTGGTGTGGCAATGCCCTTCATTACGATGGCAATTGGTGCGCTGGATGCAGTTTTTCGTTTGGGCGTCGCATCACTTTCAATTTCACTGTCACTGTCACTGCACTCCTCATTGCTTTTTAAAGCTCGAGCCTTTGTGGCACGTGAAACTGTTTCTTTTTTAGGTATTTTAAAATTAGTTTTCTTAATGCAAGGCTCTAAAGGTTTTTGGCTCAAAGCCTTTTTGGCGTTGCAATAACTGCTGAAGGTACTTTTGCATATCGCTTTTATTTTATTTACAATGCCACTACCAATACTGAGAGCCCCAGTTGTTCGCTGACTTTGATCCTTTTCATCATTTTCTTCTTCATTTTTGGGCGTGTTTTCCACTTTAGACTCTGATTCTTGTTTTGCACGTTTCTGGGGTATAGTTATTGATTCGATGTCAAAATTGGAGGATGATCGTTTTCTAACTTCTTTTTTCGGCGAACTTTGTTTCGATTTTTTTGATGAACTCAATTTTTGTGGCGTAGTGTTCGCTGCCACATTCTCATCCTTTTCCATTTTAACNTGCACGTTTCTGGGGTATAGTTATTGATTCGATGTCAAAATTGGAGGATGCTCGTTTTCTAACTTCTTTTTTCGGCGAACTTTGTTTCGATTTCTTTGATGAACTCAATTTTTGTGGCGTAGTGTTCGCTGCCACATTCTCATCCTTTTCCATTTTAATTGACAAAGCACTTTTGCTTGTTGATGGTTGGAAATCTTTTTGCACATCTATTTTGCTTTCAGATGGCTTAGATTTTATATTCAATTTGTTGTCTTTTTGAAGATGGGCTTTCTTGGAATCATCAATTTTATTTTCTCTCTCAATTCCGATGTCCTTGTCTTGACTTCNCTTTCAGATGGCTTAGATTTTATATTCAATTTGTTGTCTTTTTGAAGATGTTCTTTCTTGGAATCATCAATTTTATTTTCTCTCTCAATTCCGATGTCCTTGTCTTGACTTTNCTGACAAAGCACTTTTGCTTGTTGATGGTTGGAAATCTTTTTGCACATCTATTTTGCTTTCAGATGGCTTAGATTTTATATTCAATTTGTTGTCTTTTTGAAGATGTTCTTTCTTGGAATCATCAATTTTATTTTCTCTCTCAATTCCGATGTCCTTGTCTTGACTTTTCCCTCGCCGCGCTTTCGCTTGTTTTTGAGGTAACTTATCCTTTTGAGTCGTTTTTAAATTATGTTGCAGACGTTTAAGACGATCTTGGGCAGGAGTACGGAGCGGTTTAGCTGTTTATTAGATAAATATTTAGCATACAATAATTGCGGAAATGAATATTTTGAGTTTATTACCTATGCACTTTGGTGGTGACTGTGCTTTTCCTTTTTCAGCAACGCTAGTCGGCTTGGCGTCATTATCCACAAACTCACTGCACCATTTGGTTTCGCCAGTTGCCTTGTTGAACATGTACCATTGGCCTGGCCGCTTTTTTGATTGGCACTTTATCCAATCATCCGTTTTAGATACACTTCCTCGCAATTGTCGTTTTTCCATTGTGATATTATAACCAAAGTATCCCAAAAATGCATAAAAATTATTCAAAAATATAGAAATCACAGAATTTCCTCCAAGTAATTTTTGGCCAAATTGAAAGCAATTTTTACAGCTGACA
>NW_016213476.1:0-1771 GCF_001687245.7 Rhagoletis zephyria | reverse complement strand
AGTTTCTGGAGCCACAACATTGCAAGTTGATAAAAGCGTTGTAAAAATCTGACATTTTCTTTTGTGTAACTGTGATTTTGCATCCCTTGTCAGCATATGGCCTCAGTTGATGTTAACGCAAGGTCGTTGTTTCACTGCCTTAAAATTGGAGGGACATTTTTACAGCGTTTTTGATGTGTATTGGTTTCTATATGAGTTCATTGAGAATCGTACAGTCTGAAAAGGCCTTATAAGAAGGACAGTAGGTTTGTTCGTCGAGAATCCAGCGAGAATTATCATTCAAAATATCAGATAGTAAGAAAAAGTGCTCCCAAATTCTCTTTCATGTAGAGAAACTTGCAATTTTCTGTACGAACGCAAATTTGCAAGCTTTTCTGCCAGCTAGTGTCCACGGTTGCATTTCAAACCAAAGAAATTTGTATAGATTTTTAAAAAATTTTTCAGAGGGGCAAAAAACAGGATCTACGTGTATATATCTTGTCAGTCCGACTTTCTTGAACATACGTTTCAATTTCTTTGTCGGGTTTACCATATCGACTCTGGTTGAGATTGCATTCCGATTAAGAATACAGTTTTTTTTTGCCGAGTACCTTTCAAATCATTGAAATTAACTAAATTAATTAAATTAATAGTGGAAATAAGCAAACGATAATTTACAAGGCGTCTTAGCACGGTGCATGGGCAACTGGCTGAGTCAGTGGGATCGTCGGTTCGAATCCTACTGAAAGAAGTCTGATGAGGAAATGTGGTGATTTCCGAAATAGCTATCACTTCTACCATTTTTTCAAATTATTGTTGCTTTTCCAAAAAAAAATTTTCATTTAAAACGGCCTCGAGCTCAATATAAATTGTTGAATATAATTGTTATAAAGGCCAAAAAAATAACAAAAACAAATAACTTAAGGACGAGCACACCTAAAAGTTAAACATTCTAAAAATAGAATTATTAGCAAAAACCAACAATACCAACAACCACATGATCAAGTGAATTGCAGCGGAATAGCTGCGCTTGATTGTGTTGGCATAACAAAAATGAAAATAGTGGAAAAAAGCAAACGATAATTTACAAGGCGTACTTAGCACGGTGCATAGGCAACTGGCTGAGTCAGTGGGATCGTCGGTTCGAATCCTACTGAAAGAAGTCTGATGAGGAAATGTGGTGATTTCCGAAATAGCTATCACTGCTACCATTTTTTCAAATTATTGTTGCTTTTCCACAATAAATTTTCATTTAAAAAATGGCCTCGAGCTCATTATAAAATTGTTGAATAAATTAATTAAGTAAATAAGTATTAACTTACATTTTTCATTTTAAAATCGCTCCAGTTTGTAAATTTTTTAATGTGCCACAATCATATGTTTTTCCCAGGGTTTGAAAATGCTGTAATTTTTTCATTTAATTTGCTTTTGCTGTGCTTTGACTTCGGCATAAATTATATCGAAAGCAAAGCAACAGCAATTCAAAAAATATCAATGCTTTGGCTGTCGTTTTGCTGTAAAATTTCGAAAGCAACAATACAGTTCAAAAACTATTTATGAAAACACAACGACAGAGCAGTAACAGAAAAGCAACAGCAATTTTATTATCCACTTAGCTGTAAAGCATCAAATAGAGCGAAAAATGTGTATGAACATATGTATGTATGTAAACATAGTTGCTATCACGATACCGTTTATTGGGCCATCACTTGGGTTTGTTTGTCTAAGCACAAAAAGTCATCGACAGTACAGTAGCAGCAGTCAGTACGAAAAGTTGTCCGTCGTGAAAGGT
>NW_016213475.1:0-1771 GCF_001687245.7 Rhagoletis zephyria | reverse complement strand
TTGTGCTTACCTGACTAATTGTATTTGGTAGCATCGTGATTCTTGGTCCGCAAAGAAATGGTATTTTGTCGGAATCTGTAAAAAAAAAGGTTCGATTAAACCACATGGCTTGATATTTACTACTTTTTTAAATTTTCGCATTGGTTGTAAAGTACACAAAGCTTCAAATAACGGTCATTATGTTTGAAAGTCAAGAATATTAGTAAATGGCATTGCTATTTCTAAGGGCAACCATTCACAAACTCTCGATATAACCGACCGTACTTAAAACTGCTTCACAGATGATCTCTTAACAACTTCTTAGTCGGTACGCCCTTAGGCTTCTTGCTGGTAGTCTAACAGTTATGGTGCCATCTTTCTAAATAAGTAATTGGACTTTAGTTGATGTAGGCTTGTGAGGGAAACGCTCCGCCCATACTACATCTTCAAGCCGGTGATTGTCACCTTTATACAAAAGGATTAGGATAGGCGACAAATAGGAATGGAAAAAAGGAAGGAAGTGTTGGTGACCGAAAATACCTGCGTACCCCCAATAACGCTCCGCAAGCGGATATATCTATTCCTGAAATCCCGTCAACAGTTAGAAATGAGTGGGGCTCAATGTGTTTAAAGCTTATGCCCGCGCGGGCTGGACAGCCAAGTAGCATATACTGCTACAGATACGGCTACAGTAAAGACTTGGGGTTATGTAAAGGCTTCCAATCGGAAAATGGCCGGTTAAGTTTTCAATCACCACGATTAATATCTACTCTTATAGCCAGACGGTCATCCAATCAATGAAAGCGGTAATGCTAAGATCAAAGGTTGCACAGGAATGCTTCGCAACTCTATTCAAGGTCAGCATCATATGGGTCCCGGGACATAGGGATATTAAAAGAAATTACAGGGTCGAAATCATCTTAAGATCTTAAAATCAAGATATAACATGCATATCGATAAATATATTAGAATAACTAATGGAAATATGAATAAGTCTAGGTTCAGACAGAGAAACTTTTGTCGCGGCAACGCGTTACTTATGGGAGAGGGAGTGACGAGGAAGGGTTAAGGGCACGGAGTTGCTCGTGCTCGGGCAACACGCTTTGTGCTCTCGTTCGTCTGAGTAATTCCGTTCTCAGCTGACAACAACAATTTTGTACAAAATAATTGCTCTGTGTGAACGCGAAAAGAGAAATTGCCGAAAATGAGCAACAAAAGTCTAAAGGTCTAAATGAAGACGTGGGAGCAGAAGTGGCCTCAAATATACTGAAGATTTTAANCGAAATCGATAAAGTAACAATATGAATGGCGATATTGAGTAGAAATTTTTATTGATAACCTAACAATAACGTATCGACTAGTCAATACATTTATAACTATCTCCATAAATATACCGTTACAACAAATACAGCTATCGATAACAATATCGATAAATATATTAAGGAATTGATATTGGTAATATCATTGTTTATACCACAAATGTTATTGATAACGGAACTTATAAAAAAGATCGATAACGATATCAATAAATAAGCCGAACCGAATGTTGCATTCAGCACTCTTTCAGATTTTTTTCAGCTTTTCAAACACCACAAAATTAACAACATTTTTGCACGTAGAATGGCTTCCTAGTTCACGTTTTTTTATTTATTTGTATTGAATTTTTTTACTTCATACTATTAACTTTGCATGGCATGTGTTATGCATATCAAATACAAGTTAAAATATGCACATACAATACCCATAATAATGTATGTATGAAAAAAAATATAAACTCATGTCGGTACATATT
>NW_016213474.1:0-1771 GCF_001687245.7 Rhagoletis zephyria | reverse complement strand
TGCAGGAAGTTACAGGAGAAATTATCCCGAACTCCAAAATCATGTAAATGAGAGCGATTTTTGGAGAGTTTTGTTGAGAATGAAGTTGCAAGGTTTTACCCGATGTTTTTTTTCCCGTACTTTTTCTGTTACTTACTTTTTACTTTCGTTTCAGAGGGTAATTTTGCTGTTTGAAATTTTTACAGGATTTTACATGAAAAGTATTAGATCGGATATGTATAAATAAATAAATTCATGTATGTTCATCAGTTATCAATGGTCCCAGTTAAAATGATATCAGTATTTCTTTAAATTTTCGCTTTGATTTTTATCATCAGACTACTAAACTTATGCCTAANGGATTTTACATGAAAAGTATTAGATCGGATATGTATAAATAAATAAATTCATGTATGTTCATCAGTTATCAATGGTCCCAGTTAAAATGATATCAGTATTTCGTTAAATTTTCGCTTTGGTTTTTATCATCAGACTACTAAACTTATGCCTAGAACCATGCTACAAATGTCAAAACCACTTGCAACAAAGAGTTCAAACATATGTATGTACGCACAAACTTAAGTATGTATACATATAGGTACAAAGCCGTACCGCACCGCATTTCCTCTTACGCGGCATATGTCTAAGGCTTAAAACATAGTGGAGCGATGAGCAAAGAGCACTGAGCTAATCGTCGATTACAAACGTATATGTTTCGATGGAAGCGTGCATAGTGAAGAGCAACGTGTTCCTACGCAATTGTAGTTGACGCTCTGCTCGATGCTATGCTCGTCGCTTTGCTTGTCGCTCCACTACGTTTTTAGCCTAAATCAGCGATGCGCAGAGAGAGCTTTAACTTTGCACGCACCTATGCAAAATGTATAGAAAGCTTAAAAGAGCTTTGCCCGCGGGCAAACAAGTGCCCATCCTGGCCTAAATGCATGCAACCATTTTCAACAGCAAGTAAACAGAGGATGATATGTAATTCCTGTTTCGATTTATTCTCAGTCCATTCTCCAGTAATGGTCACTCTAAGCAATAATCTTGTTGACTCAAATTCTCCGTGTTACCTTCACAACAACAGAACTGACTGGAATCCCTTCCAAAATTTAACATCTTCAAAATTAAATTTGAAACACTCGCTGAAACATAGCGAAGATATCATTGCAGCTGTTGAACACTTCAATAACGGTATCCAACAAGCTGCTTGGATATCAACACCCATTCTAAGCAAATCACAGTGCACAAGAATCTCTTCTATTGTAAAAGAAAAACTGGCCAAGAAACGCCAGGCTAGAAAGAAGTGGCAGTAGACTAGATATTCCGAAGGCAAAAGAAGATTTAATACTCTGTGTGTGTTCACTCCGCATGAAATTGAACCCTCTCCCAATACTGCACAAAAAGTAAGATAGGCTCTCAACCAACCCTGCCAAATGACGCACCCATAAACAAATTATCAAAAGCTGAGTTTAAGGAAGCGATCAAAAAACTCAAACCGGAAGAATGAATCACTTTCCTGGCTTGTATTTATAACGAAATTCTCTCACCTGGTTTCGTTCCAGCTCAATGGAAAGTTTCCCAGGTAAAAATGGTTCCTAAACCAGGAAAAAGTGCAGACAAAGTTGAGTCATATCGCCCAATCAATTTGCTACCCATCGCCTCTAAAATCCGGGAGACTTTTTCTCAAAAGATTGATGCCAGTAATAGAACAAAGTAAAGACTTTCCCTAATCACCAATTCGGCTTCAGGAAAAAAACACAGCACAATCGAACAAGTTCACAGGCTTGTAAAC
>NW_016213473.1:0-1771 GCF_001687245.7 Rhagoletis zephyria | reverse complement strand
TAAGAACTAACAGCGAGCATCTCTACACGTTCAGCTACAGCCAGACATGCAAATGTGCTTTCAAATGCTCAACTTCAATCACATTTCGTTAAAACACGAGCAGTTATCGGATAACAAACAATAAGCTGGCGCAGAGACACGAGTTGGTCCGCTACAGCATGACAGAGGAGCACTTTTGTAAGTACTCCAATTTACCACAAATAGACTACATGGTCCAACGATTTTCCCAGGGTACATTTGATATTGTCACATGGTAAAAAAACATGGTAGGTATTACCATGTTTAACAAAAAGAAAAAAAGTGGGTACATTTATCTATTGAAAATTGGTTGCAACGAATCTTTAAACCTTTAAAGAAAGTGGTTCGGTTTTCGGTTCGGATCAAACATTTGTGGAAAAATTCGGTTCGGTTAATGGTTCAGTTAATTAATAGAAAATATCGGTTTTCCGGTTCAAAACCGGTTCACGTCCCTGGTAGTGAGTGCAGGCGGCATGACACAATGGGAGCACGGTGACTAGTCATGTCAGCTGGGCGGGGTTCTCGCCTCACTACAGTTCCCGGCGCCATAGCAGAGACCCGCTTGCAGCCTCACCTACTGGTGAACAGACGCTGCAGACTTCAGTGAGCCCTTAAACCGAATAAGTCGGAGTGGCCCCACCGAAGCTCCCTCTCTTTCTGCCGTGACCCAAGGCTCCATTCAGATTGGTTACCGCATCTCGCACATGGGTTGCTCACGTTGCCCAGAGTGCACGAAGGAGGACGCAAGAGTCGGGATTGAGTATAGCGATGCAACTGTAACTGCATACCCAGCGCAATGACTATACCCCATTGCACTCCAACCATAAGTCCCACGAACTTGAAATTTGGTATGCAGACATATCAATGGTAGGTGCTTGTAGAAGAGTACTTATATGCGAGTTTGTAAAAGGGGGCGTGGCCCATCCCATAGGCGTGGAATTTTTTATCAGCTATAACTTCGGAAGTCACACGAACTTGAAATTTGGTATGCGGACATATCATTGGTAGGTGCTTATAAGAGAATCATCAATTATATAAATAGGCAATCATGTTTCCATTACACTCCATTTACGGCTAAACTATACTTCTAAGGTATAAACAATTACATATCATTAGAAAGGTATTTTGATGCGGATGTGCAAACAATTTTTAAAATTTCAAATTAGTTTAAAATAGCGCGAAAAAATCAATTCAAAGGTGACACCAATACCAATGCCATACATGTACATGGTTGGGGCGGAAATGCCCCCTAAATGTATGCTTTAATATTGATACTGAATTACAGAAACGTGCTAAGCAGCAGTTTAGGAATAAGATGTATGTATGTATGTACATGAATAGATTAGACTCAAACAAGGAAGAAGGTAAAGTTGAGTGTGGAGAAGAAGAAAGGAATAAATACAGAAATTAAAATAAAAGTAAAGAAATCTAAATATATAGACAAAGAGGAAGGAAAATTTAAATAATAACAATGGTGGGGGTGAATATGTAAATGAAGAAAAGAATGGACATATTAAGATCAGGATAAAGGAAAAAATAAAGATGAAGAAGAAGATGAAGACCAAGACGAGGAAGAAGACGAAGATGCAGATGAAGATGAAGATGAAGATGAAGATGAAGATGAAGATGAAGATGAAGTTCAAGTTGAAGTTGAAGATGAAGATGAAGATGAAGATGAGATGAAGATGAAGATGAAGATGAAGATGAAGATGAAGATGAAGATGAAGATGAAGATGAAGATGAAGATGAAGAT
>NW_016213472.1:0-1771 GCF_001687245.7 Rhagoletis zephyria | reverse complement strand
CCTGCGTTTGCGTCCTGCTGAATTGCTGAGCCCACTGGAATTTGCACTGTAATCCCGGGCGAAGTGGCCTGGCTTCCCACATTTAAAACATTTGCCACAGCCATGCTTTTTCTCGCCCAGCAGTTGGATTAGCTTCTTCAGCATTTCATTTGTCTCGTCCGGTGTTTCCACTTCCACGTGATGTGCTTTGTAGGCTGGTCTACTTAGGAGCGCCGCCGTTTCACGCGTCTGAGCATACGAGACAGTTTCAGCAAATGTTGGNGGAGCGCCGCCGTTTCACGCGTCTGAGCATACGAGACAGTTTCAGCAAATGTTGGTTTTGGATTCGCGTACGTCTCTCGCTTGGTATACACGTCCCACATCCCGTTGATGAACCTCTGGATTTTCACTCTTTCGAGGTGCTCACCAGATGCATCTCCAATTGCCAAATGAGCCAACCTTTCAACCTCAGAGGCGAATTCCAGTAAAGTCTCGTTGGATTTCTGGCAGCGATTCTCCAGCTCCATCTGGTAAATCTGTCTCCTGTGCTCGCTACCATAACGTCTTTCCATTGCACCCATTAACGCATCGTAATTGTTCCTTTCACAGTCGGGAATAGAAAGCAAAATTTCCGCTGCAGGTCCTTTCAATGCGTCGAATAACGCAGCGGATTTATCCTCCATGCTCCAATGATTTGCTGTAGCTGTCTTCTCAAACTGGAGCTTAAAGACCTGGAAAAGAATAGTGCCATCAAAGGATGGAGTCTTTACCTTGGGAGCGTTCGTCGAATTAGGTGGACGACTCAACTGCAAACCCAGGAGACGATCTTCAAGCTCATCCACCTTAGCTTCGACTTTGTCCTGTTTTTCCCTAATAAGCGCTTCGATTTTATCTTGTCGTTCCTCGATTTTATCCTGTCTCTCTCTGAGTTCCGAATTATTTTTGAATAAATTCTCTGGTAGCTGAGCAATCTTTTCATCTAACTGCGATGACATGCGTGTTTCCTGCACTTGCAGCTGGGATGAAATCTGTGATATGGCACCCAATAACATGTTCATGTCTATAGCCGTTGACGCACAAGGAGCCTTTCCCTGCTCTTCAAGCTTCGCTGATGTCTGCTCCACATCATTCGATGAACCAGCAACCTCTTCCTTGTCTTTGTCCTTCAAGGATGCCTCGTCGTCCTCACGATGGAAGTCGTGTTTGTCAACGTCGATGCCTTCCTTTTCCATAGCCTCTCGCAACCGTGATAGCAACTCCACTTTTCTTCCGGAGTTTGCTAAATTTCGTTTCTCCAACTCCTGCTTGAGTCCGTCAATCTTTAGATCCTGAATTTTGCCATTTTCAGTAGTTTATCCTTCGGGATTTATTTAACAATCCCACTTCTGACACCAATTGTTACGATTATCCTTGAAACCTCGTCCGGATTTCCCAAATCTTCCGGTTGGTATCGCTGGATGGTTAAATAAATGCTCACGATGACCAAATTGTAGTACAATTAACTTTATTGTACAACAAACAATTTACAATACTCGCTAATATAGTAAAAACACTTTCCAATACTTGTTAAAGCAATAACAACGCTTAACTAAACTTGTTAACACAATTAAACTTATAGCTTGCTTATTCGCAACTCACTTCTCTGCTCACTTTACTTGTAGCTTGCTGTCTTGTAACTTCGTAACTAATTCACTTCGCTGTGGCGGCGCCCTTATATACCTGCGCTCGTACTAATGGCAACTCTAGAAGTTTATCGCTCATTCTCTTTCTCTCGCTGTTCGCAGTGTTCATC
>NW_016213471.1:0-1771 GCF_001687245.7 Rhagoletis zephyria | reverse complement strand
TCTTATTTATTGCTGTCTTGACGAGTAATTGCCTGCTCCTTTTCCTACTTCTTTTCCTTCTCCTTCTTTTGGTCAGGTTCTCTTTCTTCTTTCATCATCTTTTTCCTTTGTGTCNGCTGACTTTGCTGCAGACTCAGGTAGACAGAAGAAAAGACTGGATGCAAATTGTGGGTAGCCCAGTGTGTGACCTAGTAGTCCCTAAAAATAACCAATTTCTCTGTGGAATCTGTTCAGAATATTCTGAGCATTCAGTGCAGTGCAGTGCAACCTGTGTAGGTAGAGAGAGCTGTGTTGTGTTGCCTTGTTGTTGTCGTCGTCGTCGTCTGTTTGAGACGGAAGCCAAGAAGAGTGCATTTGGGAGACATGAGTTGTCAGAGTGCAGTGTACTGACTGTACAAGTGTACAGTGTACAGTGTACAGCAGCAGCACTCACTTCAATCACCCAAATTAATCGGCGACGGCGGTGGTCGATATCGAAATGAGTAAAATGGGAAATAAATTAGCTTGCTCATGCATGCTTCTTCTTATTATTACCACCAGAGAAGAGAATGGAGGGCACTGCAATCGACTTGCACTGACCCAGACGGCGGCGGCGGAACTGCGCATTTTTTTCGGCGAGACACAGCACAAATCAAATGTCAGCCCCGTGTGTGTGTGCTTTAATCGAATTACTAGCATTTTCAATCAATTTTTTGTTTTTTTGGTTCTGTTTAGACAGAGTAGACGACTAGTTATTGAGCTGTTGTTCCGGTAAAGAGACTGATTTTCTTTAATTTTAAAACGACTTTTTGATCCTTTTTGCTAGAGAGTGCTGTTATTTATAGCCCGTCATCCCACCACAGATCAACCATCATCATCAGTTGAATAAATATGATGATATGCGTGTGTGTGTTCGATTGGATTGAGAGATTCAGCCAGAGAGATTCCTGCTTTCTTCTTCCCACAACCACCAAAATAGCAATTGCTTCTTTTTCTCTGTGCGAGTCTTTGATATCAATTAGCGGCCTGTCATCTTTCCTCTTCTTTTTTCTTTGTCTGCTGCTAAACTGACTGAGTTTGCTGCGGCTGCTGCTGCTGCTTTATTATTTGTGCACTCTTCATCTGTCTATGCTAGCTGACTTCTCAGTGTCTGCCTTTTATCTTTCAACGTCTCCTCAAAAAGAAGGAGGAGAGGATGATGATGATGATGTTGGTTGTGGTGGTGGTGGTGGTGATTCTAATCGGTCGCCGCTGCCGCCGGACAGTTTGTTTTCAATTAGATCGATATTTGCCTGCCGTTTTAGTAGGTCAATTGATGGTTTGTTTTTTCTGCAAACTGTTTGCTCCCACCACCACCATCGCCACCGCAACTGTTTGACTCGACCTGAACAGGCATCTTTTAACCACCATCTTCTTTTTCTTCAGCACTACCACTTGTTTGCCCAGCAGATCTGTCTGCCTTTGTTTGTTTCTCGTTTACCGATTCACTGATGTGGCCTTTGTTTAGCGAAGAAAAAAAGTGCAGTCTCTTGTCAGTGGCTGTCTATCTTATTTTAGCCCACTTCTTTCTACTCTCTCCTCCTGCTTTGTATGTCTTAATCTCTTATTTTTTACTGCTGCGGCTTCTTCTTCTGCCGTTGACAAGTGTGTATCATCCTTTTCGTTGGGAGCTGTGATTTGTGGTCTGTGGTCGTGCCTCAAATCACTCACTCACCCACTTTGTCGCACACTTCTCTCTGTGTCTGTTTGTGTTTGTAAAGTCTCTTCTGCCTGATTTTGTTATTATTTGCTG
>NW_016213470.1:0-1771 GCF_001687245.7 Rhagoletis zephyria | reverse complement strand
TTGAAATCGGACTAAAATTACGGCCGCTTTTCATATAACGTTAAATTTAAAAAATGCTTGAAACTGCAATATTTCCAAATTTAAGGACGCTTATTTACTCAAAATTGATACACCCCGCTTACCATCTAGCGGTAGNCGGTAGGTTTCGGAAAGGTGAAAATCATATATTTAACACTTGCGCCGGGTATTTAATGTTCGGCTCCGCCCGAACTTAGACTTTCTTACTTGTTTATTTTTATGTTTATAATTTTCTTCATCTACATATTCGCCTTAACATTTGCCCCTATATAAGTAAAGTGTTTAAATTTACCTTGGCCTTCATTTTTGCCCTTATCTTTACGCATCTTCGTTTTTATTTTTATTTTTACCTTTGCCTTTAACCTTTTATTTATCTATGTTCGTACTCACCTTTATTTTCATTCTTGTATTGGTCTTGTACTAAGTGTTATTCTTTAACCTTTTATTAGCAAATTTTTGTTAAATTAATACCATATGCATACACTCAAGAAGCACTTGTTTCCGCCCCAACCATTTCCGTTGCATCATTTCCGTTGAATTTGCCAACTTACTCCCAACCAACGAACCGCCGCTAAAGAAGTTTCACTTCAATAATTTATGCAACCTCAAATACGCGGTTTTGCATTTTGTTCATACGCGGTTTTTTTACTTTAAACGACGTTATTTAGATATCATTATACTCCAATGAAGTTAGTCGTGGCCGACTTAAGAGCCTCGATTGCAGCCTATCTACAACAAAGGTGAATGTACCCAACTACATAAACAGTTTTAATCTTTAAATCTTAGAAGCAAAGCCATCCAACACATTTTCGCTTTACTGTGCCCCCCCAAAAATCATTTTAAACGTTGCATGCCGTACTTTTTCGATGCCGCCACTGAAGCAAACGGCCTCTTTCCCTGCATTCGTATTTCAGTATAGGTATCAGCTACTTTTAAAAGGGGAACAAGCGATAGCAACAAGAACAATTTTGAGACTTTGGGGGAAAATTACGTACAGATAGACAACTACAAATGATATTTGCACTCGCGTACGTGCAACGTGAAGACTTGCATACGCACCTACATACTCGTTTATATATATATACGTACATATACATGTGGGCTTAGTAAAGCATAGATAAATTTGTCGAAATGGATACGGTCGCTTGGTATGCCATGCTAAAGTTCATCTGCGCCCTACGTTTGTTTCGAAACCGCAACATCAACAACAGTGGCAGCGACAGCGACAGCGACAGCGACAGTGGCAGCGGCAGCGACAGCAGTAACTGCACATCACCTGATGCGCCTTTGGCAACATTTAAACTGAGTCAAGAGTGATACATGAAGCGCAACAACGATTGCAGTGGTTGAGTGTACTGAAGTTGTTGTTGTGGTGTGCGCTGAATGCTGCACCCAATGCGCTGCAACTTTACTGAAAGAAATTATGAAGCAGAAACGCTGAAAATGCGATAAACAAATATTTGGAGGGCAAACGCAAAATCTTAAACGAGAGAATGTAGACTAAAGCAAGCAGTCGAGGGAAATGAAGGTATAACAGCAAAGCACAAACAGCAGAAACCAGAGCGCAGTCAAAGCAAAAAAATGTATTTGTCATTTCTCTGTCTCCCGAGTGCATAGCTGCTGTTTGTTATGTTTTTTTTTATACCCGAGCGCACTTGTGCACAAGGGTATATTAATTTTGTTCACATAACGGTTGTTTGTAACAGCCAAAACGAATCGAGATAGATATAGACAAATGTATACATAAATGATC
>NW_016213469.1:0-1771 GCF_001687245.7 Rhagoletis zephyria | reverse complement strand
CAATAACATTGATAAATAAATAGAAAATATACATTGTTTTTAAATTGGATGTTTACATAAATCTCATAGTAGTTTTATTTTAATTTTTGCGTCCTTTTGCAGTTTTTATACAGTTAAATAGCACATAAATTACGCAATTAACGTAGATATATTAATATTTCGTTCAATATTTCATTTAAAATGCCAGATTTCCTGCAAATACATAAAAATTAACAAAAGGAGTTTCAGTACTAATTGCGTACTTTTCTACAACCATTTTCGCACCAAGGGATTTTATTCTTCCCATTTCTCCGTCCTTCGTAAATGCAACCTTTTGTAAGGGAGTGGCAGACCAAGGCTGTCAATAATTATCTAACCTTGTATTATTGAATCATGAGGCCTTTATATTCGAAAAACCATGGCGGAATTATACCAGGTGAAGTAATTAGAGCGAGAAGAATGATTTTGACACTGCCTTATTTGAAAAATTTCTTTTCAAATTTGACTATAAGGCAGCCGAATGTCAGAAAATAAAGCGATAAAGCTGTTTTATTACTTCACCTGTTTATTGCGCCATGTCGAAAAACGTATTTACAGTCAGTGAAGAATCGTTAGGCATCTCATCTATACATCCAAATACATATGGATATTTCTTTATAATTAAATATTGAGGTTCCTTTTACGATTTAATTTCGAAAGCAACTGTACAAATTTGCAGGAGAATTTGTACTTAGAATTAATATTAATGAAGCCGTTATTGACCATCATTATTAAATTTAAAGTTTCGCTGTGTATGCACATACAATTTAAGTAAAAGTTATTTAAGCTTTTTTTGCACCTCATACATATATGTATTTGTGCCAGTTTTCACCCAATTTAAAATATGCTTAGAATTATTAAATAATTTTTACAAGGATGTACATACATATGTATATCACTCCACCTAACAACATTAGTGAGGAAGATGGGCTGGAGATCTATACATTTTCGAATGCTGGTGGACTTCAAAATCATCACTCGCATAAAGTAGTCAAAATTGGTGAGAGGCAAAAGTAAAGTTTTTGAAAAAATATGCCAACTATAATTAAATTATTTTCTTCTTACAGCATAGTTTAAGGAAGTTCCAATATTATGTAAAACCCTTAATAAATGTAAAATAACACTGTGGAACAAATTCAGGTTGGCAAAAGTTAGGTCGATTCTGAGAGTGAGGGGTGAAAATAGAGGCTAAATTAGAAGACCCGTATCGCGGCGTTTGTTTATGTTAGTTCGAATTTTTGTTTAATCGACCTTCGAACTTTGCAGTCAAATGCCAATTTTCAGCATATTGTTTATATGGTTTTTTGGCTGTAACTCGTCGACTAATTGATATTTTTTCAATCTGTTAAAGCCAAATTATTGCTAGAGACCTGTGCAACAATTGAAATTAAAAAAAAAATTGATTTAGAAAATTTTTGTAGTGCTTATGAAGCAAAATGTTGGAACATTTTTTTTTTATGCTTTTTGAACATATTTTCCACAAAACTAAGTCTTTTTACAACGCAAGNAAGGATGTACATACATATGTATATCACTCCACCTAACAACATTAGTGAGGAAGATGGGCTGGAGATCTATACATTTTCGAATGCTGGTGGACTTCAAAATCATCACTCGCATAAAGTAGTCAAAATTGGTGAGAGGCAAAAGTAAAGTTTTTGAAAAAATATGCCAACTATAATTAAATTATTTTCTTCTTACTTTTTACAGCATAGTTTAAGGAAGTTCCAATATTATGTAAAACCCTTAATAA
>NW_016213468.1:0-1771 GCF_001687245.7 Rhagoletis zephyria | reverse complement strand
GATCGTCCTTTTGGGTCGAGAGTAATTTGAAAAGCGTGAAACAACATAAAGCTGGCAACACTTACGATGAGCGATTCCAATATACTTGGTACGAAGCTCCTGCTCAGCGCACTTTGCNGGTAAGCTCAACCTTTTTTAACGGCTGCTGGTTAATTTTCATTTTCAAGTTAAAAACATACCTTCTCACCCAGGCGATCGTCCTTTTGGGTGGAGCGTAATTTGAAAAGTGTGAAATATCATAGATCTGGCAGCACTTACGATGAGCGCTTCCAATATACTTGGTACGAAGCTCTTGCTCAGCGCACTTTGCAAAACCATAATCCAGCGCAGTATTTTCTGACGGCCAGTTACTTGGAGGCTGCATTAGAAAATTTTGGCCATTTTTCCAACGTCCATCCGGGTCATATTGGATGCATCTCGTTCCATCATCAGCAGGGTTGAGCGTACCAGGAACCCATCTCCATTCGGCTGCATGTGACGATTCCACAATTTCGGCGAACCGATTGGCAACAAACTGCTTGTACTTATATGCATCGGAGTTAATCCATTTCACCACCGTAGTCGAATCTGTCCACATAACAATATTTTCAACGTCGACTTCGCAGCATTTTAAAATGTGGCACCTAAGTCGAACAGCGAATACCGCTGCTTGCAGTTCCAACCGTGGCATCGATACATATTTAGCTGGTGCGCAGTTTGACTTTCCGGCAGCAAACGCTAGTTTCCCCCCTCTGGCGTCTTAATCCTCCAGTAAGCCACCACCGCCGTTGCCGACTAACTAGCATCACAGAATATATGTAGCTGCTTCTTCACACTGCAAAAATCATCGGAAAAACATCTAGGGATTTTATAGCCTCTTCCCTTTTTCAACTCTTCAGGCCACGACACCCACCGGCCACAAAGCTCCTCAGGCAGTTCATCGTCCCATGCCACTTTCCTTTTCCACAACGTCGGCATTAACACTTTGCCGATAATTGTTAAATTCCCCAGCAAACAGAAGGGATCAAAAACGGACATTATGAAACTCAACATCTCTCTTTTGGTTGGTTTCCAAACCCCTCCACTAGAAAGGGGACAGTCCCCGCTTTCTGAAAAGGCGTACCCTCCCCTTGGGCTCCTCCCACAGGCCCCTAGGGAACCGTTTGAAAAAGGGTGAAAATCGGAATTTTCTTAGGCAAACTGAGCAGTTTGAAGTGGAATATGACCCAACTAACAGAAACCGTGGGATTTTTTAATAAAAGAAATTANTTTTCTTAGGCAAACTGAGCAGTTTGAAGTGGAATATGACCCAACTAACAGAAACCGTGGGATTTTTTAATAAAAGAAATTATGCCAAATTAGATATCGGGCGATTTTGAATAAAGAATAAAAAAGTTAATTAAAAATAGAAAATACAAGTTTTTATAAAAAAAAATTTCTTTTTAACAAATGTATTTTTACGTAGAATTCGTTTCTGCGTAGGAGGCCTTCGGCCGCACTTAGGGATTATAACCCTCAGGCAGTAGAATTCTCCTTTCTGTGTTGCCAAAGAAGGGGGGCTGAAAACCTTTTGCAGAGAACACCTTTCTGCGTATGCGACCTTCGTCCGCATTTAGGGATTATAACCCTAAGGCAGTAGAATTCTCCTTTCTGTGTTGCCAAAGAAGGGGGGCTGAAAACCTTTTGCAGAGAACACCTTTCTGCGTATGCGACCTTCGTCCGCATTTAGGGATTATAACCCTAAGGCAGTAGAATTCTCCTTTCTGTGTCGCCAAAGAAGGGGGGCTGAACA
>NW_016213467.1:0-1771 GCF_001687245.7 Rhagoletis zephyria | reverse complement strand
ACATGCATTCAGCACAGCGCGTTTTGTGCAACAAACAAAATACACAACAACAACAAGATGGAATACCAAAAACAATAACATCATATTCTCTGCAATCATGATAAGCAACGACAGCAGCAACAACAACAACAGCCACAGCGACAATAATAACAAGAATACGCCATCAATTTCTCACACGCTGGTGTAATGCAATTTCTTCAAGTATCCCCGCAATGCGCGCATCAACTTGCTTTGGAACACTTTTACTGTTGCTCATACGACATGGTGCACCAGTAGCTACCCAGTTGTCAGCGCGTTATCGGGTAATCAATCGTAAAAAAGAAGAGGCAGAAATGTTAAAAATGGGTAAATTGTGATGATGTGCAAAGCCGTGATTGCAGAATAATTTGGAAAGATGGGAAATTAGGCGGCCGCTGTGATCAAGTGGATAAAGGTGCCGTAGTAACGGCAAAATTTTTGGTGGAGTAATTTCTTTATGAAACAAATCGGACCATAAATAAGGGGTTTTCAAATATCTCGACAGTGTCGAGTCGAGACACGCGCCACCCAGCGGATTAATTCGTCTTTCATATTGCATTGTCGTCGCGTTCTGAGCTAAGTTTAAAATTTAAAGTCTCTAGATTATCGGGGAGTTGGCTAAAAAGTGATTCAAAGATTTGACTACACACAGGCGACACTAAATTAAAGCTTGTAAAAACATATTTATATTATTTCAGTAAATTTTTAGAAATGCCTTTTTTCTTTTAATTAATACTTTTTCTATTTTTTTGCGAACTTTTCTTATAATTTTTAAATTTCATAGTTAAAAAAAGAAAAAAAAATATTTTTAATATTGTTTATTAGGAAAAATTTAAAAAGCAACAAAGTCTAAGCGGTAGAAGTTATAGCACTATTTCGGAGATCACCACATCTCCTCGTCAGACTTCTTTTTAATAATTTTTTATTTTTTAAATATTTTTAATTTAACACAATTTTTAAAACTACACATATTAATTTTTTTATTTGTTCTTTTTCGATCTAACTTGTTTTTCTTGTGTTAATTTATTTTTCTTGAAATTTTTGTATTTTATTGTTTTAAAAGGAAACATATGTATATGTGTTTTTTTATTTAATTTATAGGGACTCATTTGATTTGCTTCTTTAATTATTATTTTTTTAATTTTCAGTTAAATTTTCTTTTGGTTTTCAGATTTTGTTGTTTAAAAAAGAAAATAATTTTTGTAATATAATTAAATTTTTTAGAGTTTTATTTTACTTATTTTTTCTTGTGTTAATTTAATTTTATTTTATTTTTTACATATTAGTGATTTAAAAAGAAAATATATTCGTTTTGTTTCATTTAATTTTTGGAATTTTTATTTTTTAGATTTTATTTTTTTGTCTCCCTTTAATTTAATCTTCTTCTAATTTTATCATTTTGTTTTAAAAATAAAAATACCTTTTTTCTTAATTAAACAAAAAAAAATATATTTTTTTCTTTGTATTTCATTTCGTTTTTGACATATTACATATTTTTATATTTTTAATTAATATATATATATATTTTTTATTTGTTAGTATTTATTGTTTTAAAAATAAAAATATATATATATATTTTAAATGTAATTCAAAAATGATTTCTAAAAGGTGACTAGCATAATGCTAAGACCTCCTCGTTAGCGGATCTTTCAATTAGTCTTTCGAAGTACATTAGAGAGCTTTCAAGAGAGTTGCCAGAATCGGAATATTCTAATCTCTTGATATTGAAGTCCACGCAGGCCGCCGTTTCTGT
>NW_016213466.1:0-1771 GCF_001687245.7 Rhagoletis zephyria | reverse complement strand
TTTTTTTGAAGTTTGCCAACATTTTAAAATCATAGAAAAGTGAAAATAAGAAATTGAAATTGTTCGAAATTGTTGTCGCTTGAGATTGGAAATGAAAATGTGTGTGTGAGTTTGTGAGTACATCTAAAAATGAAATTGTTTGGAAACGTCAAGAATTTTAAAGGTGACTCTCAGCGGTTCTACCTTACTATATTTTTATCATGGTAGTTTCATTTATTGACATTCGTTGTTGTTGCCGACCACTTGACTTTTAATAAGTTTATGACATTTCATTAAAACCGTGCTACCAGATTCACTAGCAGAAAAATTTTTGTTTCTTGAAAAAGTAAAAAAAAATTTTAAGTTAGTGAAGTTGGATGAAAACATTAAAAAGTCTTGCGCGTTTTCAAACTGAAGGAATTTGATACACCTGTGCAAACGTTCGAAAATAAAGTTTTTTGGATAGAGGATAGAGTACGTAATACGATTTAATGCAGTTTGATGACAAATTGCTGACACAAAATATTTTTAAACCTCTAACCGATGTACCGTTATCCGTGGAAGAGGATGTTGATCGAGTTAAAATGATGCCATGCAATTGTAAGAGTACCAATTTTGGATTCTCGGAATTTTCTGTTAAGGTGTGGCGCGGCTCAAAAATATATATGCATAAATATAAGCATAAATATAAGCAAGAAACCACGTATTTGTGACAAGAATTATCCACATAAGATGAAAACTACTGCAGTTTCATTTTAGAAAGTTTTTGTTTTTAGAAAATGGCATAAGTAAGACAGTTTGGTTACGGTTCGTATATTGGTACCAGGGTTGTTGCGAATATTCGCATTCGCATTCGCAACTGCGGAGCTTCCGCATTAATTTTAACATTCGCATTCGCAATAATCAATGCGGAGCTTTTGCGAATACGAATGTTGTGCAAGTGCACCGATAAAACGTATATATGGCAAACAAAATGACAAATTGTAGCCAATATTTTTGCCTGTGGTCGTGGGAGTATTTGTGTAACAAAACTGTTCATATTTATCAACTTAGACAAAAATGTATTTAAACTTATTATTTCTTCAGCTATATAACTTCACCNTTTAACATTCGCATTCGCAATAATCAATGCGGAGCTTTTGCGAATACGAATGTTGTGCAAGTGCACCGATAAAACGTATATATGGCAAACAAAATGACAAATTGTAGCCAATATTTTTGCCTGTGGTCGTGGGAGTATTTGTGTAACAAAACTGTTCATATTTATCAACTTAGACAAAAATGTATTTAAACTTATTATTTCTTCAGCTATATAACTGAGCAATCAATGGGCAGTCATGCAAGTTCCAACTTCTACTTGACCTTTGACGTACGTAAAAGGGAACCTAGCCTTTTTAACAATATTTTTTGTTTTCTCTTCTTTCAATACCTGCATTTCTTTCTTTAATATTATTTTTTTGGACCAATTTAAAAAAAACTACTAGACCNTGTTTTCTCTTCTTTCAATACCTGCATTGGTTTCTTTCTTTAATATTATTATTTTGGACCAATTTTAAAAAAACTACTAGACACAAAAAAAGAAGCTGTGCACTGTAATTCTTAACTAAATTTTCGTGATTTGCTTTTGATGTTATATATATTCGTTTCAATAATTTCAAATGGGGCTCTTTGGGGAATTTATTTTTAGCAAAAAATTAAAGAACAGTAATTTTGTTTTCTTGTCGGGCAATATCTTTTCGGATGGATATATACTGTCCCATCTTTGCTATTTAAAGTCAAAGAGTAAGCTCCT
>NW_016213465.1:0-1771 GCF_001687245.7 Rhagoletis zephyria | reverse complement strand
GTAAAAAATTCGCTGTACCTAAACTTTATTGACTGACTGTATGTATACAGTTCTACGAACTCAATAAATAAGAATGTCAATACGGAGTATAGTCATCTGGTGTGTAGATGTCCGGCCCCAAGAAACCAGTGTGTCAGTAGTTTAGTAATAGTAGTTATATTGTACCCACGATCTGACGTATTCACGTAGACATCAACCATAAACGAGGAAAAGAGAAGTTTCGTCGGTAACTGTAGAAGATGGTTGAATTATTTTGTTTGACTAAAATTTACACGAAACTTAATCCTATGAAGCGTGTGCCTACATATTTAGCAATGGATTGTAAATATAGGTACTTCTGGTCAGCTGATGAAGTAAAGTGACATTTTGACCGCTTTTGGCTATTTTTCTTGAGCATTCTTTGTACATGAACTGCCTATAGTTTGACACATCTATCACATTTGTATCGCATTTGCTTTGCCTTTTCCTGCAAGTCCTTACTGGAGTATAAATTCGACCAGTTTTCCCCAATTCCGTTTTGCACAGCCAAAATTCCATTCCCAGGGCAAAAACGACTGGTCTGTTATTGAAAAATAATAACAGATTTTTTTAATCTCTTGGTAGTCTGTAACGCTAAGAGCAAGCACCGCTTACTTGGTAATTTCTCTTATATATGTATATAAATATATACTTGTATAGTGGTACTAGCTATAGTGGCACTATTTATTTTTTGAGATCAAAAACCATAAAAGTCACGGCCATATACGATTTTGCTCCTCATTCCTCGCTGGTGCAATCAGCTTTGGTATGTAAACAGTTAAGTTTCTAGTACGGTTTTTAATCTCAGTCGATGAAGAGACGAACTTTAAACAAAATTACTATCCTACTTCAAAATGCCAAATTATGACCTATACGGTTTACGAATTCATCGATTGAATTATAAACTAGCTTAGAGCATCGATAAATTTGTGGAATATTGAAATTTTTACCTTTTGTTCGTTTTGACTATATTCCCCATTTTGATTGCAAGCGAGGAACAAGAGAAATAAATCTTCGTTTCCGCGCTTTTTTTTACTTTAGATATATGATTTATACTTTTTATGCTCTCCAGGATGCTGTTCTGCTTAAATCTGGCAATTAAAAGACCCTGCTTTAAAAATATTAGAAGACAGGTGTCGAGTTGTTCCGAAAAGTTTCATATATGGTCGGATTTGCTTCAAATTCCCAAATACGTGTTACTAACATCAGAACGATCTTATATACTTAATACGTTAAAGAAATCACATACAAACTGTTCCTACTGTTCCTATGAATTATAAAATTATTTAACGGAAAAAATATCACTCCCCCAAATAATATGTACCTAAAAAACGTCACAAATAAAGTGAAAATGTATGAAAAAGTGAGGTGGTCGGGTTTCGACAACGGGGCGATACTAGTTTTAATAATTCGCCAAGGGCATCCCTGCATATCCACTGTCTTTACAGTTTATTTATTTTAGAATAACGTCGTCAATGCACCAATCGATAATCAATTTCTGGCCTTAGTGACATAATTACAGTGCTTAGTTAAATTTAAAATCACTTTTAGAAAATAAATTGAGTATGCCTTCATGCACATGTGAACGATCGATCATACATACATATGTGTGTATGTAGTACGTACATATGCACAGCTGTGCCGGTGCTACGGTTGGGTATCAGTCCCAAAATCATGTTCAACGACATTTACTATTGCCGTATTTATTCTTATTTACAATTCGCTTACCAACCCTACCTGAAGTACTGGTATG
>NW_016213463.1:0-1771 GCF_001687245.7 Rhagoletis zephyria | reverse complement strand
ATATGTATGTACATACAAACGAGCACCAATTAATTTTATTTAAAGATTGACGTGTCGTCTATTTCCGCTATAGCAAACGTAGTACATAGGGCGGCATCTAGATGTCATCTACCTCGCCCTATTCACTACAGCTATCGCCCTATGCACTANATGCACTATGCTTTTTATAGGAGCTTTTCAAAGCTTTGCTTTGGTGTCGGACACACAACATTGAAAGCTTCTGGATCCACAACATTGCAAGTTGATAAAAGCGTTGTAAAATCATCTGTCAAACTAGGGTTAAACGTGGTGACATTTGTACATGCTTATGAGATTGTTAAGCCGCTTATATCAACATACACGTATAAAACTATGTGACAAAGCTTCCCATACGCATTCAAGAATGCCAAAAGTTTACCATCCTAACTGTTATATTAGCCTGCGTCGACCTAGTTACTACTGAGTAACTAGGGACAAAATCCAAAAAAATATAATTTTGACAGAGCTTAAGCGCAAACATTCATCCGGTATACGATGCTACTTTTATCCCCTCCCCGTCAGTCCCCACGGCTACCGAACGAATTCTTCTTCTTCTGCCTTCAACTTCCTTTTTCGCCCACAGCTGAATGAGATTTACTACAGTGGAAATATTGTCAACATTTACGCACGCAAACACTTTTTAAATTAAGTATTGACAGCCTAAGTGGATTCGTATGCATGAAAGTGAAGGAGCAGTAGTATAGAGGAATATGGAGATAGTACAACATTGCTCTTGCGTCTTTCAGTCGTCGCATTTCGACACAGTTCATCCGGCTTATGGTATGCGTTCAACGCTGTTACAAACGCAGATTAAGCGTGTGGGAAAGTTCTTGGTTTTGGACACTTGCATACATACATATGTATGTATGTATGCAACGAACGTCGTAAGCAGTGTTGCCGTTTTAGCCCTTTTATTATTTTGGTAACAAAAAACACTTATGCTATTTATTTAAGTTTGGAACACGCAAATAAAATAGGAATGTTTTTAAATTAAAGTTTATGCATTTTTAATAAAAGTCACGATATACTTATTTAGAAAAATAACTGGCAAACGTGTTCATCTATCTAGTGTTAAAAACTTCGTTTACACTTTCTAGTAAAATACCAAGAGAAATTTTTTATAAAAAAAAAATTTTTGAATATTTTTAAATTGATTTATTGTTTAATGCTTTAACAAAAAAATTAGCTGAAATTATTCTCAACATCATAACTGAGATTTGGCTACCAAATTCTTTTTTTGGCCACAAAAATTTGCAATGGCCCCTAGCCCTTTTTTTAGCCNGGCTACCAAATTCTTTTTTTGGCCACAAAAATTTGCAATGGCCCCTAGCCCTTTTTTTAGCCCTTTTCAAAATTTATTCATCATTGACATTAACATTTTTTATATGATTTTCATGAATTTAACTCTTCGCTTATAAAGCGAACGCCTTTCCTTTAAGGCAAATAAACTGTTCATTGTGTCGCTAGCTTAAGTGGTGGAAAAAGTTTGGTTATCGGTTGCTTCTTTTACCTTTAAGTAACGCAGAAGTTGAAAGGACGTTTTCTATAATAAATTTCGTTAAAAATAACCACAGAAATAAAATGAATTTTGCAATGTTAAACGCTTTATTAACTGTAAGATATGGCTTAAAAAATGTACCGAAATGTTGTCATGATTTTGAAATTACAGATGATATCGTCAGGTTAATGAGAAATGAACAAAATTGTAACGACGAAGAATCGCTTAGCGATGATAGTATTGATATAGATATAG
>NW_016213462.1:0-1771 GCF_001687245.7 Rhagoletis zephyria | reverse complement strand
CGGCCGAAGGCCGCCTAGGCTGAGAGAAGTTCTGCGCAAAAATACTTCCTCCCTTCTTTTCCGTCAACACAGAAAAGAAAGTTCTAATTATTAAGGGTTATAATCCCTAACCGCGGCCAAAGGCCGCCTATGCAGAGAGAGGTTCTGGGAAAATATACTTCCGCCCTTCTTTTCCTGCAACACAGAAAGGAGAGTTCTGCTGAGTAAGGGTTATAATCCCTAAGAGCGGCCCCAGGCCGCGCTGAATGAAGTTCTGCGACTAAATATTTCCGGTCCCCTTTTCCGGCAATACAGAAAGGGATATTCTACTTAGTAAGGGTTATAATCGCTAAGCGCGGCCGAGGGCCGCCTACGCAGAAAGAAGCTGTACGCAAAAATACTTCCGGCTCCCTTTGTCGGCAACACGGACAGGAGAATTCTACTTAGTAAGTGATATAACCTATAAACCCGGCCGAAGGCGGAGTTCTACTTAGTAAGGGTTATAATCGCTAAGCGCGGCCGAGGGCCGCCTACGCAGAAAGAAGCTGTACGCAAAAATACTTCCGGCTCCCTTTGTCGGCAACACGGACAGGAGAATTCTACTTAGTAAGTGATATAACCTATAAACCCGGCCGAAGGCGGAGTTCTACTTAGTAAGGGTTATAATCCCTTAGCGCGGCCGAAGGCCGCCTACGCAGAGATAAGTTCTGCGCAAAAATACTTCTGTCCCCCCTTTTTGAGCAACACCGAAAGGAGTATTGTACTTAGTAAGAGTTACAATCCCAAAGCGCGGCCGTAGGCCGCCTTCGCTGAGAGAAGTTCTGTGCAAAAATACTTCTGTCCCCTCTTTTCCGGCAACACAGAAAAGAGACTTCTACTACGCACAAAGAGGCTCTGCGCAAAAATAATTCCGGCCTCCTTTTCCGGTAACACATAAAGGAGAATTCTACTTAGTAAGTGATATAATCTATAAGCACGGCCGAAGGCGGCCTACACAGAGAGAACTTCTTCGCAAAAATAATCCTTTTCCCACTTTTGTGGCAACACAGAAAGGAGAGTTCTACTTAGTAAGGGTTATAACACCTAAGCGCGGCCATAGACCGCCTTCGCAGAAAGAAGTTCTGCGCAAAACTACTTCCGATTCCCTTTTCCGGCAACACAGAAAGGAGAATTCTACTTAGTAAGGGTTATTGTGCTTATGCCCGGCCGAAGGCCGCCTAACCGGAATGAAGTTCTGCGCAAAAACACTTCCGGCCCCCTTTTCCGGCAACACAGAAAGGAGAATTCTACTTAGTAAAAGGTATAATCCCTAAGTGCGGTAAAAGGCCGCCTACGCAGGAAGAAGTTCCGCGGAAAATTACATCCGGTCCCTTTTCCGGCAACACAGAAAGGAGAATTCTATTTAGTAAAGGTTATAATTCCTAAGCGAATCCGAAGGCCGCGTAGGAAGGAAGAAGTTCTTCGCAAAAGTACTTCCGGTCCCCTTTCCGGCAACATAGAAAGGAGAAAAATATACTTAGTAAGGGTTATAATCCCTAAGCGCGGCTCAAGGCTGCCTACGTAAAAAGGATTTCTGCGCAAAATTACTTCCGGTCCCTTCTCCGGCAACACAGAAAGGAAAATTCTATTTAGTACATGTTATAATTCTTAAGCGAAGCCGAAGGCCGCCTAGGAAGGAAGAAGTTCTGCGCAAAAGTACTTCCGGTCCCCTTTCCGACAACAAAAAAAGGAGAATTATACTTGGTAAGGGATATAATCCCTAAGCGCGGCCGAAGGCCGCCTACGCATAGAG
>NW_016213461.1:0-1771 GCF_001687245.7 Rhagoletis zephyria | reverse complement strand
AAAAAAAAGTTATCAAGCTCTTAAAAAATCACCCGTTATTTGATTGCAAGTTAACTTTCAATAGCCACGTCGATTATTTTCTTTCACGTTCATACTCAAAGTTAGCATTTATTCGACGAAATTTTTCAGCATTCACAAATCCTTATACACATAAAGTTCTGTTTTGTACGTTTGTCAGATCGAAGTTAGAATACGCATCTTTTATCTGGAGCTTTACAGTAACACTCTTTCCAACCGTTTAGAGCTGGTTCAAAAAGTTGTTCTTCGCCTTGCTCTCTGATCTTTAAACTTTTCTGTGCCATTGCCCTCTTATCACTCTCGGTGTCTGCTAATAAACCTGGATACCCTTGAAAATAGGAGATATTTTTTAGCCTGTTCTTTTGTTGTCCAACTCATAAATGGGTCGATTAATTGCCTCTCCCTTCTAGATATATGTAATTGCATTCATTTCAATACCAATTATGGTGCCAATTTTCCTATACTTCGTACTTGTGCAAAGTTAAATGCAATCTTCAATGCCTTATTCAAAGACTTGAAATAAATGAATAAAAAAATCATAAATTCTCGTATATTTTAGACTATAAGCTTTTGAAGTAAGAATCCATAGAGAAAATTTCATCAAAATTCTCACATATATTTTTATCGAAAGGAATGCCAGTCATCTAAATAATTACATATAGGAAAACCCCCATTGCTCATACATCATGCAAATATCAATTAAATGACTACAATTAATTGCGGAAACAACGCGATTTTCTTCAAATTGATTTCTGAGAATACAAAGACTTTTTAAATATTAATTTACTAAATTGTTTCTCTTCTTAATTACAGTTTTCAACTCGCGCACTCGCAAACTATTTAAACTACTTAATTAAAGTGACGCTGCTGGCTAAACGAAGAAAGTCGCACAATTTGTATGCCACGAATATTATTTCAAGTGATTAACTTAATAAGCAACGGTATATTAGACACAAAAAAAAAGTTTTAAACTATTTAAGCTGACAAAGGAGAAGGGAAATACGTGTGAAAGTGCCAATAGCAACAACCACCGTATTCCATCAACGTATTCCATATACATACACACACATATACATAGTATGCATACACTTGGATGCCACTGCATCTAGACTACAAGCGCATATTACATACATAAATCAAACGTATTTACTACATACACAACACATACAGAGTTTATTCGCATAGCATAAACGAGCAGATCAGCGTTAATCAGATTCTATTACGGATAAAAGTACGGGTGAAAGGGTAAGTCTGAATGTTGCTACTTACATATGTATATGTTTATAAATTAAAAATTTATACCAATATACTTGTGAATACATACATACATGCTATGTCTAAGCATACATTTTGTAACATAATCGCACTAGTACATACCATGTAGGCTCTACACAAGTGTGGTCCTTAAAATACCAAAATATTTAATGTATATGGGGCACACTTTTGTTTGTTCTACGCTCAAACTAGAGGCATACACGAAAATTTAAAAATTTAAAAAACTCTGCAAAAATTTAAATTCAATTCTAACTTCTTCATAAAAATTCACAAGCTCGCTGAGTTATTTATTGCTGGTCAAAGTCAAAACTTTGTCGAATTTTTGCTATTTTTAAAAAAGAATTCAACTTTTTCAAACCCTTGTAGTAACGCCTAAATTGTTTATTTTAATTTTTTTGTTTTCTAAGATGTCTTTATTTTGCACATAACTATTTTAAAGGCCACTCCACCGGTTATCCCAACCTCCAATATTTATGCA
>NW_016213460.1:0-1771 GCF_001687245.7 Rhagoletis zephyria | reverse complement strand
GCGGTGGCAGAAAAAGGAGCAGCAGTAGTAAAACACAGTTTTTCTCTCTCTTTCTTTCAAGTCTTCTTCTTCTTCTTTCAATGTTCAATGGTTAATGTTGAGCCTTTGAAGAGAGAGTGAGCGAGGAAACACTGCCAGCCAGAGAATGTGTGGCAAATCACAAATCATCAATTATTCACTGGTCAGCAGGGCTAGTGGTGGTTCGGTGGTTCTGGTGGCCGGGCAAGTCCCTGAAGTGACCTCTGCCACTGCTGAAATCTCGGTGGCACACACAAAGTGATGATGATGATGATGCTAAGCAGGATCTAATGCTGCTCACGATGGTGTGATGGAGACCACCTCAAAGAGACAGAAGACAACAAAACAGCGACAGAAAAGTAGACACCAGCAAAGTGTCTCTCGTCTGAGTGCTGGCGCTGCTTAGTTCGATCGGTTCAAAGTTCGCAAATGTAGCTGGCTGGCTGTTGTAGATGCTGCTAATGTTTGCACAGTGAGTTGCCCAGAGAGAAGTTGTGTGTGTGTGTGCGGATGGGGATTGCTGATGCTGAGATGGAGCGTGATCACGGCTGGAACGACGACGACGAGGAGGGGGAGGAAGACAAACAAACACAGCAGAATGAGCAGCCGATGATGATGATGATAATGAGGAGGAGAAGGAGGGTAGTAGAATGTTGTTGGCTGAGCTGGGCTAGGCTGGATCAGAGCACCAGAATCGGATGAATCGGAGGAAAGGAACCTCCTGGAGGGTACACACAACCGAAGCACTGTTTACTTTTATGAAGCTTTGAACACGGCCAAATTCTGCTGAATGAGAATGAGAGAAGGTCCACTGCTGACCGANCCTGGAGGGTACACACAACCGAAGCACTGTTTACTTTTATGAAGCTTTGAGCACGGCCAAATTCTGCTGAATGAGAATGAGAGAAGGTCCACTGCTGACCGACGCACACCACACCAGCTCAGCGATTGTCCTGGTCGCTTCGATTTCGATTTCTTTGAAAAGCTCAAGAGGCTCTCTTCTCCTGTTTCAACCACTGTAATCAACCGAGGCAATCTCCCGAGCCGAGTCCTCCTCGAGCGAATTCCGCCAGCGCAGCGCAGCGCGCAGTATTTATCTTCTATCTTCAGTTTCACCGAGAGCCAGTCATCGACGTCGTTGTTGTCGTCCTTCCTGGCCGTTCACAACACAGTTTTTCAGATTAGTTAGTGGCTGCTGCTGCTGTCAGAGTCGGGCAAGATTGGAGAACAAATTTAAAAGTCCAAACACGGGATGATGATGACGAGGAAGCGGGCAGGGAAACAGGCACAGGCACAGGCGATGGTCGTGGAGGAGGCTGCTGCTCTTGCACTTTAGCAGAGTTCAGATTGTGTTCAGTGGAAGAGAAGTCAGTCAGTGTGGTAGAAAGCGAAGAGAACAGAACAGAAGAAGTCAGTCAGCCGACCGATCCGAGGCGAGTGCACCGATCCGCGGGAGACATGCGACTGAAACAGCAGACTGTTCACTGGCACTGGCACTGGTGAGTGCACTCGCTTCGCGCAGTGAGAGTGCGATTGCAGTGCGAGAGAGTGTTCAGGCGAGAGAAGGAGAACAGAAGAGAAAAGGGAAGACAGAACAGAGAACAGAACAGAAAGTGCACTGGCTGCTGGCAGGCTGACTAACCCAGTGAAAGTCGCCGTCTGTGCTAGTGGTCTTGGCCGGTGTTGGAGGAGGAGGTGGTGGTGGTGGTGGAAGTGCGGGATCTTTTCCTTTCCATGTTGGGCTGCACTTGTG
>NW_016213459.1:0-1771 GCF_001687245.7 Rhagoletis zephyria | reverse complement strand
TTAGCGGTCCGCGAATGGCGCGACCTTTATTTTCTGGATCGTGGTACTTGGTGACTTTAACGCGCACCATGATCTGTGGCACTCAAGCCTGTCAAATGATCGTAGGGGAATACATATGGCTGAGCAGATAGACGATTCGACATTCTGCACAATGAACGACGACGCACCAACCAGGATTATGGGCAGCTGCTGCAGCTCGCCAGATCTAACNAGCGCTGGTCTGATAAACAGCGTATCATGGCGACCTATGCTGACTCTAGTATCAGACCATCTGCCCATAGTCATCTCGATTGATAAACCTGCCGGCTTTGCTTCCGTGGATCACCGGACTTAAGTCAACTTTTCCAAAGCTGACTGGAAAGGCTTCACGGATGTTACTGAGAGCGCCTTCACTGCACTACCCATACCAACCGACGTTCATGTAGGTGAGCGTAAGTTCCGCAGGGTTGTCACCGCTGCTGCAGCTCGCTTCATCCCAGCAGGATGTATTAAGGATCCACGTCCGAATTTTCCTGCCGAAGCAACGCAGGCAACAAAAGTTGAATACGAAGTTGAATGAGAAGTTATAAGTGAAAAAGTTGCCCTCCATATTCAGACAAGGCGATTTTCGATTCAACACGAATCGTTATTTACAGTGGCCCGTAGTCATAGTCAAAATAAAGTCGACTTTAAAGTTAGTTGCAGCTTTTTTGACAGATATCCCATTGAAAATGATGTCAAAAAGCTGCAACTAACTTTAAAGTCGACTTTATTTTGACTATGACTACGGGCCATTATTGAAAATGAATTTAAATCGCAAAATTTTATCAATTGGCGTAAATTTGGTAAGCCAAGCGTTGGTAGAAGTGCTTTTAGCGAAGCTGAAAAATAAAATAAGAGTAAAAAAGTAAAAAAGAAAATAAGTATGTATACAGAACAGTGTTGGCATTTTTTGGTACAATTGTACTTGTTTGATACAATTTCATTTACAATATACTTTCCTACTACGCAGTACTTTTTAGTACACTTTTGTAATTAATACTAAAAATATATAGCTCTGAAAATTCACAGCAAGAAATTTTTTGTATTCTCTTTTGTTCGTCTGTTCGTATTTACCTTTGCAAGTATCGAAAAAAGGCTTGAACGAACCAATATAATATAGCCTAGGCAAATTTTCAAAGAAACTTTTCGATAGTAAGTTTTATTAAAACAAAATGTCGAAGTCAGTTTCATATAGAAACAAAGTCTTCGTAAGTTATAAGAAGAGATTTTCTTAAATAAAATACTGTGGCGAATACTGCGGCAACACAAAGCGAACAACGAGAAATAGGCAGAATGTTCGAAGAATGACGTAGAATGTTCCACAAAGAGAAACGTCAAGTTGGATGAACACTGCGAACAGCGAGAGAAAGAGAATGAGCGATAAACTTCAGAANGGAGAATTGAGTTGCGAATAAGCAAGCTATAAGTTTAATTGTGTTAACAAGTAGTAAAGCGTTGTTATTGCTTTAACAAGTATTGTAAAGTGTTTTTACTGTATTAGCAAGTATTGTAAATTGTTTGTTGCACAATAAAGTTAATTGTACTACAATTCGGTCATCGTTAGCATTTATTTAACAATCCAGCGATACGAGCCCGAGTATATTTGGGTAATCCCTCAAGGTTTCGAGGATAATCGTAACAATACCTTTACGGCACTCACATATTGACTTTTACTATTTATTTTATTACTCTTTAATTTAGTTATCTGTTTATAAAATATAATGTATTCTTTAAGAAAAACTGTATAAAG
>NW_016213458.1:0-1771 GCF_001687245.7 Rhagoletis zephyria | reverse complement strand
ATATATGTGTTTACTAAAAATCCGCAATTCGCGTAGAATAGATTATAGCATGCTTTTTCCGCTTGTCACTTACTATACCTTCGCAACTAATAAAAATAATCGCTTCGGGATTGCAGCAAAATGTTTAAAATCAATAGCTAAATTAATTTCTGCGGATGAGATACATATATATATATATTTATTTTTGCGAATATAGCCGTTAAGTCCTATTTATAATCTAAGATTTATAACACTGGGCAGACCGGGTAATCAAGCCTTTGTGGCCTAAGTTTATGCTTGTATCTACTATGTAAGCAATTGTAAACAAATTTGTTATATTTTCATTTAACTCAACTTAATTTTTTTGTACTATGTTTAACAAACATAAATGTAAAATAACATGAAGCAATAAAATAACGCAAAGCTGTAATATGATAATAACCATAAATCATACAACGTTATGAAAAGCACAACGTATTTATAAATAGAAAATAGTGATCAACAAGTTCGATAACACAGGCCAACCAAAATGGAAACAAATGGTGCGGAAAATGTAAAAACTGTTTTTGATAAATTTTTTTTTGTGCTGATTACGAATCCGTTAGTTCAAAGTTTCTTTCGGCTCCAGACATTGAGAGAAATGAAGTCAAAGTGTCAAAAAATTGTGCTTTGCCAATGTTTGAGAAGGTCTAGCGAAAAAAAAAAACAAAATGTTGTAGAACCTTTCGCGTAGGCTTAAATTAGGGCCTAAACTTTCGACTACAATCACTAAAAATACCATCCCTGAACCTTGACCCTAAGGTCCCTTATAGCCATATATTGAACAGAAAAAACTGATTTTGGCACATTTTTTTCAATGGCACAAGTTTCCAGTGTTTTCAAATATTTATGAGAGAGAGGGCGTTTTCGAACCAGCTGCCGAGATAGGTTGATCTTTCACTCGGCCGTCGATATTTTGATAGGGAGAGTCACGAAAGCCCCGAAAATAAAATTCCCAAACACAAAATCCCCAGGTTAAAAAAAATCCCCACACTTTTGAATAAATGATTATATAAACAATAGCGCAAGCCGACTCTTACATTTGTTCTAATTCGTAGTTATATACAGCCGATTTACACGATTCAAGAACTTGAAAGCAATTCTTGTTCATTGCTTTTTTTGTTTTCTATTTACTTTTAAACGCATTAATTAAATTTTTTCGTCCTTTATATGGGGAACAACGAAAATGTCAAAAACAAAGCAAGATACTTGAAACACCCCCTCTCTACCACTGCGGTGGTATAATTTCACCATGACTTGGACCGTGTAAAGCCCGTCATACATATTTCCAATTCATGACAATATTTATATATATTTATGTACATACATATATACAATGCACCTAGCGCTTGCTCCGTTACGTTATCAACAATTATTTCGCTATTTGCACTTATAACTTATTTGAGATCTATATCCCACAATATTTCACTTTCCAATTAAAAGTCTTTTGATTTAAAATATTTTGATAGAGAAATATTGTATTTTTAATATTTTATTGAGCTTTGTACCACGATTGTTTATTAGGAACAATTGAAAAAGCAACAAAGTCTAAGCGGTAGAAGTTATAGCACTATTTCGGAGATCACCACATCTCCTCATCAGACTTCTTTTTTCTAGACTTCAGCAGGCTGCCTGAAACTATACAAAAAAGCAAATAAGCAAATGGATGTATAGAATTGACAACAACAACCACGCTGTCGAGTTTAAATAGCGGCAAATCAGCTGCACTTGATAGTAGTTGGTTGAATAAGGA
>NW_016213457.1:0-1772 GCF_001687245.7 Rhagoletis zephyria | reverse complement strand
AATAATATATAAAGTGGTTGAAACCTTTTTCAGTACACTAAATATTTTTACTGTACTTTCTACTTTACACGAATTCAGCAAGAATTAAGCCAAAATCAGCTTCATTAACAAAATTAAAAAAAACGAACTCATATAAATCTCATATAATCTCCATTCAATTTGGTTTATCACCACGACTAATATTTTTTTGTGTTGATGAAAAAAGCCTGTGTACTAAATATTGAATATTTATGCGACGCCTAGTGGTATGCAACATTTTTATTGCAGCGCGCACGCATACTCGTGTAATATTTTTATTTGCATTTTTATTAGCTGCATAAATAGTTATTGTAATGCTATTACAATACTAATTCCAACATAATTCGATTATCACAAACAACAATGAAAGCAATAAATATTTATTACATTAATACAATGAAAATGCGCATACACTTGCATAATTTTGCATGCGTGGCCCTGTATGCGTACATAGTTATTTATAATTATTTGTGTATTATTTATGTGGATCATAGTGTTAGAAATAAACTTTGTAACCATAATTCATATTAAGGTATCTAGGGTGCTTAGCAAAAATCAACGTCACTGGAATAATAAAGCAGGGATAATGAAAAAAATATTCTAATGTTTTCTTCTGCAAAAAATATGAATTTTGGTGCCTCGAATAAAAGGATAGTTTCACTCACCAGCGCAAATGCATTCTAAAAGGGAATCATAACGGCAATAACGCGAGTGAATCAACGCCTTTCACTAGTTCTTAATTTGGCATAAAGCTTTACGCAAGCAGCCAATCATAAGATAATTCACCTACAGTGGGGAATCTACTACGTGAGCTACCTCAAGTAGATTTTCTTGACCCGACATTTAAATAATAACCAGTTACCACTTATCTCCTTGGAGTACAACTGTTCCAGAGTGAAAGCTCAGAACATCGGGCTCCATATTTGACAAGAACAAGGTACGACTTTGAAGGTAAAGTTCTTTGAAACTTTTGAAGCTACACTTGGTAATGGAATTTTTTCCGGCAAAGATGTTTTAATAACTAAATCGGTACTCAGATCTGTCTACTAAGGACCAGTTATATTTGGTAATAAATTCCTTGTACTGGAGGAAAATACCGTCTAATTGGACTTACCCGTACNCTGAAACTGCCATTCATAGCCTTACGTCGAAAATTGAAAAGGCTCTGGAATCTAACAAAGTCTATTGTGCCTTATTGACTTTTCAGGAGCTTTTGACAACATGCCATTTTGGGAAATAAAAGATGGCCAGATATGTAACGGTGTAAGCCACATCATCAAAAATTGGGCGCTTTCCATTCCAAAAACTTCCAAAAACAAAGAGGATCAGTATGGAGATCAGAGGCACGAAAGAATCTATTACAGCAACAAGGGGTTGCCCTCAAGAGGGTGTACTCTCTCCTCTTCTGTGGACTTTGGTTATCGACGAACTCTTCTTCCGACTGAACGGCCATGACTTCGAAACACCAGGCTATGCAGACGATCTGGTGCATAACGAAACGATCTGCAATCGCATGCAACAAGCCCTGCGCATTACACAAAGTTGGTGTGATTCCAAAGCATTATCCATTCATCCCACTAAAATTACTGGTTCCGTTTATACGGAGAAAAAGTTATCCATGAATGAATCTACTCTGGGCGACACTAGAATACGTCCTTCAAATGAAGAAAATTACCTGGGGGTGAGGCTGAGAGCCTTCTTCGCCTGCACGCGACTTTTTGGGAAAACTTCGGGACTTTCACCCGATAGTCGCC
>NW_016213455.1:0-1772 GCF_001687245.7 Rhagoletis zephyria | reverse complement strand
CAAAGAGAACAAAATCCATTTTCCCCGAATCGCCGCAGAGGTCATAGCGTGTGGACTATCTTGATAAATATCGAAGTTCTCTTTGCATTAATTCGCTCAGAGTTTGCGGGAATTTGTCCCTACATGCGATGGCTTCGTTATTCACATAAGCAAGAACCTTTTCACTTCCCAATTCGGCTCTCACAAGAGAGGCTATGCAGCACGGTCTCGGTGGACATGCCTTTCAGTTAGGCATGTTGGTTTTTAGACAGTAGTCGACTATCGATGGTGAAAGATAGGTAGTTACTAACTACCCTTTCTAAATTTTAAGTACAAGTGAACAAAGGCTATAGGTCATTGATCCTATGTATTTGTATGTGAATCCTTACCGGCTTTAGGAATAAACACAATGGAGACAAATCTCCAAGCTATCGGTAAATGTGTGCCCAGGAGCAGGTCTACCATTTCCGTTCCCGTCGTGGTCCAGAAATCGTCTTGCTTCTGCAAAAACCTCCTCGGACTCGAGGATATCGACAGTATTTTTCTTAATCTGGCAGTCTCGGAGAAATTCCTCCAGGAAGACCTCTTGGCTTCCCGCAAAGCCTTCTTGCACTCACGCTAAAGCTGCTTATATCTTTTCCACTTAGATTCGTGACTCAGCTTTCTTGCCTTGATGAACAGCTTCCAGCAGGCTTTTCGCAGTGAGTCCAACTTCCGAGACCACCAGTGTATTTTACGCTTGCCCCCACGTCTAGGGTCAGGACAATCCTTAGCCAAAGTCTCTGATCAAATCCGAGTAAAAGAGTAAAACCATATCCTCCAGCTCAGCAGTGGTAATGGACTCACTTCGTACTGGATAAGGTAGCTTATGTTCCAAAGCGTCTTTGTAGATTTCACAGTCTTTATTTCTTAGGTTCTTTCGAACTTGCGGTGCTGGTAGAGAAAAGTTTAGAATAGCCTCGATATATCTATGGTCGGAAGCTCTTCAGCTATTAAACATACCAAAAGATTGTCGTTACATAGCGTAAGGTCTATGCTCTTCTCACGGTTTTTCCCAACAAAATAAGGTTCTAAACCCCTGTTACAAACCATGAGATTAGTTGTTAAAAGGTAGTTAAAAAGAGACTCACCCCGACTATTGCTGTCGTACAGGTGTGTACAGTTTTCAAAGCTTTCTATCAATACTCACGTACTCAGCATGTCGATATTGCTTTCATATCGTATCGCTTATCGTATGACTCTAATGTGAATCTTGCAGTGGTTTTCAAAAATCCTGCAAATCGCTGATTGCTATTCAAACGAACACTATGAGCTTTTTCGTGTGGTGTACGAGTACGATATTTAACGAGCGACTATTGCTTTGTTGGTACTTCGGTAAAGCAAATCAAAGCAGCTTACTTGTGATGATATTATTGAGTCCTCTCCCCTTGCTGTTTGCTGTACCAAAATTTGTGAAAGAATCGCTACTCTGCGCTGAGTCAAAGTCATTTAAGCGAATTTTTCTGCGAAAATGCTTGCAAGTGGGTAATTTTGTAAAATTTTTAAGGCAGTCAAGATTTCTGAAACACTGGCCAAATTGTGCAAATTATTTTCGCTACTTAAAGCTATTCCCACAACGAAATTTCAAATACAAAGTTTGCACTCATTAAAGCTTGACGGTCAAGCTTTGCATACTAACTCACCAGCGAGCTACCCCTGTTGTCCGGCATTGTAAACACAAAGTATTACCGGGAAAGTGTTGCAATACAATAATTTGCCGCATAAACAACCGAAAACTAATTAAAGAGCAGCAC
>NW_016213454.1:0-1772 GCF_001687245.7 Rhagoletis zephyria | reverse complement strand
CTGGTTGCATCACAGTCCCGATCATCAACCGGATCTCTCAATGCTGCTGTTATTGTCCAACAACAATGCCAACTACCCCTGACTGCCTGCCTTCATTCACCTAATAAATCAGTCAATTGTTTCTTTTACAGACACATTTTCCTTTTCCATGCTTTGCATTCCAAGTCGTGTGCTGTGTGCTACGTCACTCGACAGCTTTATCAAACAGAACAACAGCAGTCCACCGGAGAGCTTCATTTCTGATCAAGTGCCTTTTCTCATCACCACCATCATCGGCAATTACCGAAAGGGGCAAAAGCGTCTCAAGTCTCAAGTGGTCAAATAAATCACTTTCATTCCTTCTCTTTCTGTTATTGGCGGCTGCTGCCGGTGTGGCAAAGTAGTCAAGGTCGCACCCAAGTCGACCAGAAAACGACGGCGACATCGAGTTATCGAGTACTAACGTCGTCGTCGGAGCTCAGGTGGAGAAATGGAAAGCCAAAAAGCTGGTTTGGAATTAGCTAATAACCCGGGTACCAGTAACTCAACAGTCAAAACCACTGTTGAAATCAATGCAACAAAAAACTCGTACAGGCAGTAACTGGCCCACTGCTTTGACCACAACACCGAGTCCGTTCCCAAGACACCGACACTTTGTACAGTGTACGGCTGTTATCATCACTGGCTGGCATCGTAAATCAGGCCGCACACACGCACGCACACATCCAAGTTCCAGAAAGGAGTGCAACAAGAGCTAATTATCACATACAGTCCAGCAAGCGCTCNGGCCGCACACACGCACGCACACATCCAAGTTCCAGAAAGGAGTGCAACAAGAGCTAATTATCACATACAGTCCAGCAAGCGCTCCCTTATTTATGACCGCCATAGCTTGCCTTTCTTTTCTTCTTCTTCTTCTTCTTTCTTATCAGCAAACGAGGATGTAGCCATATATAACATCTCGGCGATATGGCCGCTGGTACACAGTCTCTACGCTGGAACTGTCATCAACGATTTTACCACCACCTTCTACCAAAAAAAATAAATGCCAACTAACCACAATACCACAAAGTATTTGTTGTTTCAGACTGTTTGAGTGTGTCAGGTGTTTTAGTGCATCCTCGTCCTCGTTGTTGCGTCTTTAAAAAACTACTTTAAAACTTTAAATCTCACATGATCCCACCACCAATGACCATGAAGCGACCATGACTATCAACAACAACAACAACAACAACCACGACAGTGAGCTGATCCTCCGTCCAACAACTAACGGCGGCGGCGGCGGCGGCGGCGGAAGCTCAAATGAATCAAAGCCAGCCAAAGAGCTAGCCTCTTTTTCTCCCTCTCCCGAAGACAACAACAGCCTGAATGGCGCCGCCCGAAAGCGGCGACAGTCCTATCCGTACCAGCACTACCAGAATAAGCGAAAGAATGGCAGCAGGAGTGGCAGCAGGAGTGGCAGTTCGATCACCAGCACCTCCTATCGAATGTTGAACTCCTGTGGGGCCTTCATTCGCACCGTCTTTCCCATCCTCGGCTGGGTCAGCTACTACCCGGTCAAGAAGTACTTCCTCTACGGAGACCTCTGGGCGGGCATCTACGTTGCCCTGTACCTGATTCCGCAATGTAAACAAACACGCTCGAATTCGAAATCGAATCAGGAGAAGGAGGAGGACAAGGTGAACTTTGATGATAATCTTTTATCTTCTCTTTATCATTTGCTCTAGGCATGGCGTACTCCTCAATGTCCGGCATCCCCGCCATCTTCGCCTTCTACTCCTCCGTCATCGCCG
>NW_016213453.1:0-1772 GCF_001687245.7 Rhagoletis zephyria | reverse complement strand
TTGCTGTCGTTTTTGTTCCTCTTATCGCTGGCCGTCGTGTCTGTGCTGCCGGTTGTTGCCGTCGCCGCTGCTGCTTCAGCTGCGTAGTTCATGCTGTTGCTGTTGCTGATATTACTTGGCTGTTGTTGTTGTTGCACCGCCGCCGACGCATTACTTATAGCTGTCAGCGCCGCAGTTCCTGCCGCCGGCGCTGCGGTCGCAGACTGTTGTTGTGTCTGTTGCTGCTGTTGGCCCACTGTAGGCGGTGGCGATTGCACAGGACTGCCACCCGATGTTATGCTGCTCGGCGAACCGCTCGTCTCATTGCTGTTGTTGCTGTCTGTAGTGGCTGATGATGGAATACCAAGTGAAACACCTTTAGTATAAAATTCAAATAACACCACCAATCCGATATTTATTCAACATCATTCAGACAACATTTGTTGTTGTTGATGTAGAACACGATCCACAGCGATTGAAACAAGTTCATCGAAATCATACGGTTCGATGTTTTGTGTATATTGTAATTAATATTATGATTTTTCAAGGATAACACGACATACATTTATTCGTTAGGTATTGTTGTTGTGAGATAACAATGCACACACAATTGGACGCAAACGGTTGCATTGCCGAAAGGTATTGTGTGGTTGTTGTGAGTTGTTAGATGGCCGATGGATGACGTTGTTGTTCAACAAATCAAATCATATTCATTCAACACATTTTACGGGATTATTTTATGTGGATATTGTGGTTTTTAATCACATTGAGAACATATATATGTTAAGCCGTTGATGTGGATGATATTCAGTTTAAAATATGAAAATAAAGGCAGAAACATACATATATAAGTATACGACTGCACTAAAAGCTTTACAAAGTGTAAATATGTATAACAATTATATTCATAAGAAAACCTACTTTGCATATGCACATACAACGTTGATCTTTGTATGTACGAAAACATCTTCTGCACAACAATGCAAATACATAATTATACCTCATAAAAAGTAATTCCTGCCCATTCACACTCAATCTCAATCGTACCCAACTCACCTGTGCCAGATAATTCAACATCGTCCAGGCCAATAATGTCATCGTAAAGAAATTCATTCTCTTCGAAATTCGGCTCTTGTGAGGACTCAATATAATATTCAACATCATCCTTGATCTTATTTACCTGAGTTAAAAATGTTGACTTTAGCCTCCGATTTCAATTGATAAGTTACTATATCATTTTCTTACCTGTTCCGCTTCAACGCCATCATTATCGAGCAATCTCAACAGTGTTTCTAGTTTCATAACATGGAATTTATTACGGTCCAATTTAACACGAAACTCATCCATTCGATCCTGTTTATCGCGATCGAGGCGTTTCTTTTTAGCCGCTAATAACGATTCAATCTCACTTTCGTATTGATCTATTTGTAATTGCAACGAACTAATTGAAGATGTTAACCAATTACGTGTCTCATCCTTAATGCGTTGAGCTGGATCCATTTTTTGTGCGGCACCAAGGCCTTCTTTCGAATATGCTTTTGTTTTTGTTTCGCGTTCTACGATCTTGAAACGCTCCATTTGCTGAAAGACATAAATTCATTTAATATGGAAACTACATACATATACATATATACATATATTTCCGTTTGTGTTAACCTCGTATCGGCAATAGAATCGTTCTAGAGTAAGTAGGAAACATTTTTTATTTTCTTCCAATAGGATAGATTAAACTAATTTTTTACTTAATACTTTTGGTTCTACTGGCAAAAAATGTAACGCTTTACCCGTTTTTT
>NW_016213452.1:0-1772 GCF_001687245.7 Rhagoletis zephyria | reverse complement strand
TCCTGATGCAGTCCGTTTGAAAGTTGCATCAACTTGGACTCGTCCTGTGCCTTCAAAAAATCACCCGGCCGCCTATTACGTAACGCCTCTGCATATTCTTCTTGCGCCTGGTGGTAGATACATATTTCATCGATGTTTTTCGATACTTTTTACATGAACTAAGTAAGTATCTAGAATACCAAAAAGTATCGACGTGTTAAACACTTTTTAAGTAACATTCTTGTATTAATTACATAAAAAAATTAGTCTTTTTTTCAATTACAAAATTACGCAGTAAACATTGTGGCGAAAGTTGAAAAGTTATGTTCGATATTCAATATGAATGTCGTGGAATGGAACATAAAGCTCATTTGTTTAAATTTTATCTTAACTGAAGAAACCAACAACTAAAAGTTTTTAATGCATATTCCAATTTTTTTCTAGTGAGCTACTGGTAATCATTTTAACATTGGACTTGATTAAAAATGTTTAAATAATTGGAAAACGAATTTTTTACCTAACCTTCGATAATGAATGGGAGATGAGGGCGGTCTTCGACTCGATAACTTGACCACTCTCCAGCATAACGGAGCCTTCGCTCTCCAATATATTCTACCTTCATTGCGAATTAGAAATCCAGCCCATTCTCGAAGAAAATTTTTTATAAAAGAGCTTATCTTTCCTCTTGAGAATGGGCTTCGCCACTTCTGTTTTCACTCTTCTACATTGGCATTTATTTTTCAAAGTAAAGTGATTTATAAATATACGCGCCAAACACTTATAAATTTGCTTTTAAAAACTTTAAATAAGCTTTTTGATATAAACATTTACTTTGCGCTTATAGAAGTAAACTTATTATTATTAAGTTTATTTCAAAAGCTCCTTTAGAAATGCTTTTAAGATCAGATTTAAGCCATTAAAAGCAATGTCTATTCAATTTAAAAATTGGAAGAGGTCATAAAAGGTAGCGCTTGCCTTGAAAATACCTGGAAGTACGAGTATTATCGATATTTTTTTGCAAATATGAGTACTCGCATCGATTCTTCTTCAGAGTACTCTAAATGAGTACTAGTATCGATACTTTTTTTAAAAGTTCTATCACTACCCTTTCTTGTGCTGATTAAGACGAGCTGCTGCCTCTTCCAAATTTTCAGGTAATGCAGTGCGTAAACGAATTAGTGTAAAATTTCGTCTTTGGGCGTTTAACATTCCGATGTCTTAGGGTAGGACCATAGACTCCAGGTCAACAGCAATCTGTTAAAAATTTTATTCTAGTGTTTATAAATTTTTTTAAAATTTTTTCTTCCTTCGCTTAAAATTTAACTATAAAACATGAGCTTAGCGATTTCACAAATAAATATTGTATTAACGTCCTTAAAAATATGAAATGTTAACCAATATTGTATCATAATTTTATCACGTTGGTTTCTTTTAATTTTGTTTAAAATAAAACTGTAATCAAATGTGGTATGCGTTTTTATTTGGACAACAAAGTTGATGTTCGGGTTTGATAATTTAGAAATGTCCCGACGTTTAGCCAGAGGAATCTGGTCACTTTACGTACACCTAAAAATACTTAAATACATTTACATATTAACTAAAGTTGAATTGGAACTGGAATAAAAAAATAAGAACTAAAGTTCTTAACAAGCTCGCGATCGCAAACTGAACGAATTGCGATATAGTTGCAATCAGTGTTGCCGTTTGGGTTATTTTTAACATTTACTGTAGTTTCTAATTTTTATATACATACAATAATTAAATCTTTGAAAAATAGTATAAACAACTACATT
>NW_016213450.1:0-1772 GCF_001687245.7 Rhagoletis zephyria | reverse complement strand
TTATAGGAAAATTCATACGGCTTATGAACAGGTTCATACCATGTAAATGTACCATTACGCAAATTCATCATCGATGTGATGCTGATAGAAATCTGGATCAATTTNAAATTCATCATCGATGTGATGCTGGATCAATTTGTGATGAACTCCGTTTGTTTTGTTTCCTATTAAGTGAGGAAATTTTAACTGACAGCACCGACAAATGAATATATACACAAACAAATGTTCGGTTTTGGTTAACACAATTCAAGTTTTTGGGCGTGTGTGAATCGGTAACATAGTTCTATGGGGAAAGCTGTTGAATAATATTTTTACACACATTAACAATATTTGCGATTGTCAAAATTTTCTATGCATTTGTCAAAAATTTCGCCAGAGTCATAAGCTACTGAAATTTTATTCACCTCATAGTTCTCAAAAATTTACTCGCCACGAACTTTGTTACCGATTCACACACGCTCTTTGTATTGAACTTTTGGCTTAAAATTTATTTTTTCCTTTTCAGTAGGGTTTTTTGCACATTNGCCAGAGTCATAAGCTACTGAAATTTTATTCACCTCATAGTTCTCAAAAATTTACACGCCACGAACTTTGTTACCGATTCACACACGCTCTTTGTATTGAACTTTTGGCTTAAAATTTATTTTTTCCGTTTCAGTAGGGTTTTTCGCACATTATCTTCTTCGTGAGAATTGATCGTAATAGTAACGGATCTGAAAAAGCGACTGGAACACGGCTGTTTGTCAAAAGCATACGATTTCGAACTCGCGTAAATGTACATTTGCTAAATGNTCGTGAGAATTGATCGTAATACACGATTGCGAGAATACAAAGGTTGCGCCGATCTCGGACCGCTATTCCTCTCTTAACGAGTTTGACAGAATCGTTGTTTGCATGACGTCACACTTGTGCAACTTGTTTACGTTTTCCTTGCAACATTTTTTCTTCTTNACGCCACGAACTTTGTTACCGATTCACACACGCTCTTTGTATTGAACTTTTGGCTTAAAATTTATTTTTTCCGTTTCAGTAGGGTTTTTCGCACATTATCTTCTTCGTGAGAATTGATCGTAATAGTAACGGATCTGAAAAAGCGACTGGAACACGGCTGTTTGTCAAAAGCATACGANAGATACGGACCTGAAAAAGCGACTGGAACACGGCTGTTTGTCAAAAGCATACGATTCCGAACTCGCGTAAATGTACATTTGCTAAATGCGATAGCATGAACGCTCTTCGAAAACATATGTTCGAAAGTGCTAAATGTTGCATTTTAAATGCAGCAAAAACGCTGCATTAGGCTCGCCCAAGTCCATCAAAGTTCAATGTGCTCAAAAAATAAAAGTTATTTAATACATAAATTAATACATTTTTTCACTAAAATTCCAAGTGTCTTCGGAAGTATTAGTCCTACATAATTTGGTATATGAACCTTTTTTGCATAGAATCGAAGTAAGGTAAGAAACATTTTTTTTTACTCGAAACTTTGGTGGACTTGGGCGAGCCTAAGATATTGACCAAAAATGGTCATCTTTCACACAGATGGTTTTTAGAGCATTATGTACCATATTTTCGCTATTACCAATCAAAACTCTAAAAAAGCGGATTTTCGGCCCACGCTAATATGTATGTATCTATCTATAAATGCATGTGGTCGAAAAACAAAAAAAAAAAGTGCACACAATTCAAAACTATCTCAAAGACCAATTGAATTNACCAAAAATGGTCATCTTTCACACAGATGGTTTTTAGAGCATTATGTACCATATTTT
>NW_016213449.1:0-1772 GCF_001687245.7 Rhagoletis zephyria | reverse complement strand
ATGACGTCTATTGCTAAGATATCTCACTTGTATTTGTACACAATGGTTGTCAGTAGCCAGTAACCAATAGCAGCCGGCAACCATCCTTTTTTAAGTTTCATAATTCAGTTATTGTAATGAAAATGTTTGCATGCTATGCCCACAATTAATAATTTATGCAATTTAACGCTACGTAATCGGTAGGCGGTCGGTCGTTCGGGTGGTCACCTGTTAAATGGGTGGCAAGTAATGTTATACTTTCTTTATGCATAATAAGTGCTAGTCTGAAAGTTGTGCCACAATATTTTTTTATCTTTGCGGCTTCAATTTTAATAAAATATATTTTTGTACGTACATATTTACATTTTTGTAGTGCACTTATTTTTTGTTTAACTATTTCTAATATCACACCAGCAACTAACTTTTTGTTTGTTCCTTTGTTGATTTATTTATAATATCACAACAGCTACTCAGTTTTTTTTTTAGATACAATCTTTTCACAATTTTGCGCAAAAAAATTCCATCATTTCACGCATAATGAAACAGTCGCGTGCACGTCAATTACATATTTTCGAGTATGTATTTATACATACATACATAGGTACTAAATATTTTACAACATCGCAATCAATTTAGTTTGGATGATTGAAAGAAAAAAAATTATGTAAAAATATGTACATAAGTAGGCGCAGTAGAAAAATATAAGAAACAAATTTGCGAAAGTATATACATACATAAGTACTATCAATTTAAATAAAACCTTTTCACACAGGCGTATCAGTATAGTTGCCTTAAAAAAATGTGTTTGCAAGATAAGGAAAAAAAGCTATGCATGTACATTAGAGTGGTCCAAAAAAATAAAGTCGGAGTTTTAATGCCGGCACACCCTAGGATTGATCTATATCGAAAAAAAATACCCCTATTTTTTATTTTGAAATCAAAAAAAATTAGGGAGTGCTCAAAGCGCTCAAAGTTTTCCATGTATTTTATATGGAGAAAAAACATATTTTCGTATAAATAGTGTAGAATTCTTAAAAATCAATATTTTTCGATCGGAAAACTTCACTTATCTTCAGGAGATTCCCAGTAATAATACTCAATTGTTTCTTTAACAATTTTTTCATGGTAACTATATTTTATAGGTCCTCAAAAGCCTTTAGAAAACGCAATGGGGGACCAATAAGAAATCTTTAATCATAAAAAATGGTTGAATAAACAATTGGATATTAATACTGGTCTCCTGAAGAGAACCACAGTTTTCCGGTCGAAAAATATTGATTTTCAAAAGTTTTGTACCATTTCTACGAAAAATTGTTTTTTCTCCATATAAAATACATGGAAAACTTTGAGCGCTTTGAGCACTCNCTCCCTAAATATTCTTTGATTTCAAAATAAAAAAATACGGGTATATTTTTTTCGGTATATAACAATCCTAGGGGTGGCGGCATTAAAAATCCGACCTTATTTTTTTCATACATTTTTGGACCACTTTAATGTACATACATACATATGCATGTATACATGTTTGTATTCATATACACACATCACAAATTGCATTAATTTAAGACGAGCACAAGTAATTAAAGCAATTCCAGCTCCAGAGCTGCTGGTAGGAATACCCGTAAACACAAGATAAAAGTAAAATAAGCAAATATTTTCTACACGGCACAAATATCAAAACAAAAATTTGCATATGCACACAAATACATTTCTATTGCCAATGCATTTTTTATTAACTTATTTTCACAAAGATGCTTTCCAAATAAGATGCTTTGAACACGTCGGTAAAAGCA
>NW_016213447.1:0-1772 GCF_001687245.7 Rhagoletis zephyria | reverse complement strand
GATATTGCAACATGGGTATTAAACTGCAGAGGTTTAGGAAAGTTTACTGACGAAAATATTTTCGAAGAGAGTTGCCACATGTTTGAAAAATTATATTCACTTATAAACTGAAGAAAACTGCCACCTATTTGAAAAATTTAATTCAGGTAAATTGATCAGAAAAGGTAGATATTGAATTAGTTTGAAGAATTGTATGTAGACTCGTGTTATAGGCCCATAAATTAAATTCACATGAGATAGTCGATACTTTATCAACTTTCTAATTTGTTTGAAAATCTCTCTTCATTAAGCTCTTTAAATCTATTTTCTTTTTCAGGCATGAGGCCGTAAGGTTTTGGGAGGAAGTAACGACACAAAAATAATTTTACGGCGCATTGAAGCACGGAAGATATTTGCGGAAATGTCGAAAAAATAGCAAAAGCTAAAGATTCAGTTAAAAAATTTGAATTTTGTGCAAGTTTATGGAATTTTGTACAAAGTTTGACACTTTGATTTATATGATTTTGGTTATGGCTTAGAAAATACTTTTATTGGAAAACTAGCTTTTGGCAGCGACTTCGAATTTTTTCTCTCCATATAAAAAATATTGAGAAACCTGTAAATATTTTCTGATTTAGAAATAAAAAAACAGAGAAAATTATTTTCGGTATGGAACAATCCTAGGGGGTGAGAGCATCAAAACTCCGACATAACTTTTTTTTTTTTAACCACCCTAATATATGTACATACAAATGCATACATAATACGCGAATGCTTTTTTGTCTGTATCGTTCGTTCGAGGTGTCAATTAAATGAGGTATCGAATTGCCTAAATTACCTGATAAGCAGTTAAATTTAAATTAGTTGTNATTTTTGGATGAATTTTGGCTAGAGTTTTTCTTTTAACACATAACGAAGTTCTGCCAATAAATAAATAAAAGTTCAAAAGCTCACAATCGAGATTTTCTAAGTTAATTTAAGTTTAAGTTAAAGTAAAAAAATGGCTCTGGTCTCGTTTCAAAGGTGGTAATTGGGGCTATATAAAAAATACACACTACAATATTGGGAAAGTAAAAAACTTACAGAAACATATTTACATGTTTAGCTAAAGTTTTTTATTCAAGACCTCTTAATGATAATTAAATATCCAGAAATTTTTGAACTTAAAAAAAAAAATAAAAAATTATAAATACAAAAAAATTAAATTAAAATTGTTTAACACATCTTTGCTCACAACTCACAAACTCACAAAATTTTTTAAGTATAACAGCCAGTTCTACGAAAGCAATTTAAGTGAAAAATTATCTAACTATTAAAAACACTTACAAAATCCGGAAAATTGTGAGAAATAGAATTTTGCTTAGCTTTAGAAAAATTTTTATTTTAATTTCCTTTTGCACTTCTAAAAAGTTCTGACGAAAATTCATCCATATCCAGAAAGGTCGATTCCAACCATTAGTCAATTTGACATGGATTGATCCATACATATGGGACGTTTCACGCCAACCAGGTCATTCTTCTGTACGAAAGTGGAGCCTTTCAATATTATGGAAGTGCCGCCGACCCAAGTGGTCGGGCCACTTACAAAATTGTGGGCCAAATATAGTAAACTTCATTTTTAGTTTTTCTCTATGAGGTCGGGATTTTTTTAAAAGGACTTTGCAACTTCAATGATATGATTTATGCCAAAAAAATGAAAGAGAAATTGCGTAGAATTAGAAAATAAAGCTAAATTCTGTAGTTCATAAGAATGAATTGGTATTGGGAATGCCTTTTTAATTAACTTTATTTTT
>NW_016213445.1:0-1772 GCF_001687245.7 Rhagoletis zephyria | reverse complement strand
ACCGCAGCTGTCAATAATTATCTAACCTTGTATTATTGAATCATGACCCTGGCATAGGTGCGCTCCTCAGAGGTGAAACCCGTATGGTTGTAGGTGACTTCAATGCGCACCACGATCTTTGGCACTCACGCCTGTCAAACGATCGTAGGGGAACAGACTTGGCTGAGCAGATAGACGATTCGATATTCTGCACAATGACCGACGACGCACCCACCAGGATTATAGGCAGCTGCTGCAGCTCATCAGAAGTAACAATCGTCAGCGCTGGTCTGATAAAACAGCGATCATGGCGACCTATGCTGACTTTGACATCAGACCATCTGCCCATAGTCANCCGACGACGCACCCACCAGGATTATAGGCAGCTGCTGCAGCTCATCAGACATAACAATCGTCAGCGCTGGTCTGATAAACAGCGATCATGGCGACCTATGCTGACTTTGATATCAGACCATATGCCCATAGTCATCTCGATCGATGAACCAACTGTGGCCGCAGTCTGTGGCGCATGCAACAATCGCCTTAGCAAGATCCATGAAATCACCAAACCATTAGCAACACCATAATATACTTTATGGTTCGATAAGCAAAGTTACCGGAAAACCGTAGGTTCGATCGAACGTCTAGTGGACATCACAGTTTTTGCCCCAAACGCCAATTCTCTATTTAAGCCGGAGTAAGCCCAGAAACAGGATCAAATAATAAAAGTTGCGATCTTGTGTGGTTTACGCATGTGCAGTGAGAAAGTTACCAAAAAGAAAGGTGAAAATATAAAGTTATATTTGTGAAATCAAGTTCGTAAAGATTGAGTCACAAAAGTATATTATCAGAAAAGAGCCCGTTGGAAGTTGAGGTAAGACAATGCNGAAAGGTGAAAATATAAAGTTATATTTGTGAAATCAAGTTCGTAAGAGGCGGATTTGTAAAGATTGAGTCACGAAAGTATATTATCAGAAAAGAGCCCGTTGGAAGTTGAGGTAAGACAATGCCACAAAATAATAATTTATACATATGTACGTACATGCTAATGGGTACTATTATATATGTATGTGAAGTACGCACCTACCCATGTATGCGCAACACAATGAAACGGAGGTAAATTTATGAATTTACCCATGCCGCCACTTGTTAACCGACAGGGCGTAACTAATTTTATATATTTTTGTCACTTTAGGACAACCGCGGGTTTTAGCCCAGGGAGCCGCAACTACGGACTGAAATACGGAAGACCGATAAACGACCAGAAACTTACCTGCAACAATCCACCTGTTTGAAGTAGATATTCCCAATAAACAAGGGCGCAACACCACCAGCGATCTGGAAACAAATCCAGCAGAGGACGGCAGCAAGCCAGAAACACAGCTGCGGTATTAACATAGGTGCCACTGTTAACTACGTGTAGGCACCCACGCATTGTACACAACGTTAACACCACACCGCAGAATTGTGAGCGCGAGGACTGGGAATAGCACGCACAAAGAGAGCAAGACAGGGTGCACTCTTTGAGCAAATTACGCCCCGACAGAGCCACATAAGCCCAAAAATTATTTTTTTATTAATTTTAATATTTTGGAAGTTTTACACCACTTTTTGAATTCTTTAATTTTGCTTCTGTAATGTTACCGGGCAATCGGCCCATGAATATATTTTCTACACTTGTTGATCACGCACCTTAGTCTCAATTGCTAAGGCCAGAACACTCGCGAAGTGCCACGTGCCAAGTAAGCGGAGTTTTCTTTTTCAACAATTAACTAATTACATACACATTTACT
>NW_016213444.1:0-1772 GCF_001687245.7 Rhagoletis zephyria | reverse complement strand
GACCATTTTAAGATCAGTGAAGGAATCGTAAACAAATATAAAACTCAAACACGTGTTGTAAAAAGTAAGGATAAAAATAAAGAAAAAATATTTGAGAAATATGTTATTTTGTATATTAATGAATCAGACTTATCGAATGAAAAGTATCTAGAGGACCTGTTTAGAGAAAATATAAGAAAAGGTGCCATAGGAATATACTGTGAATTAGAAGACATGAAGTATGATATTATCCAACAAAAGCTAATTGAAATATTCAACAATGACAAAAAAGTTAAATTTACCAAGTGTAACACGACAGCAACGAGGCAAAACAACTCCATGACCTCATAAAAAAAACACATGAGGAAACTAACCATAGAGGTATTTTCGAAAATTTCGAGGAAATAAAAGGGAAGTATTTTTACCATAATTTAAAAAAATATATTAATAAGTACATAAATAACTGTAGAATTTGTAATGAAGCCAAATATGATCGGAAACCAATAAAAAAACATTTTTGCCATACGAAAAACCTAAAAAACCAAATCAGATAGTTCATATGGATATTTTCCATGTAGAAAAACAGTATTTCTTGACCACTATTTATAGATTCACAAAACTAGGAAGCGTTCACAAACTTTCTAATAAAAACATGATTACCGTTAAAGATAAGCTTGAAGAAAGAATAGCTCTTTTAGGTAAACCGGATCTTTTAATCATGGATAACGAATTTGACAATTTTTTAATTAATCAGTTCTGTAATGAAAAAAGTATTCAGACCCACTTCACTACTCCTTACTCTCACACCGGAAATTCAGATATCGAAAGATTACACTCCACACTGCTTGAACATATCAGAATAATAAAAAGTAAAGAAGGAGAAATTAATACCGAAGAACTTGTAATTAGGGCAATAGGTTATTATAATAACACAATTCATTCAACAACTAAACAAAAGCCAATGGATTTCATTAATAGATTAGATTTAGACTTCAAGGAGATTGCAGAAAGAATGGATAAAAAGAAAAGACATGTTATAAAAAAACGAATGCACTTAGGAAACCACCTCCTACAATAAACGCAGGAAAAATGTTCATAAAAAACCCAAAAGCAGATAGGCAAAAAACTGCCAAAAGATATACAAAATATAACCAAAATAACCCTAATAAAATCGACATTGAACAAGTTAAACGACCATTAAAATATTTTATATAAATTTACAGATGATTATAGCTATAACGATTCTGGCAATATCAACATGTAATAAGGCAGAAATTATAATAAATAAAATAGAAACGGAGGCTGGATATATGATAATGGAAAGTCAACCTATATTTCTTATTCAAAATTATTCAAAACTAACATATATTATAAACCTGGAAGAAATCGAGGAAACAATAAATAAAGTGAAATTAAGTATTTCAAGATACATGAACACAAAACAGGGATGGATGATGCTAAATTTACAAAAAGACATCGAAGAATTAGAACATTCATTACTAACGATAGGTAGACATAATAGACAGAAAAGGGCTTTAGTTAATCTGGGCGGTAGACTTATCAAATGGGCATTTGGAAACCTAGATGACGAAGATAAAGAAGCTATTGACAATCATTTCAAAAATATAGATATCAATCAACATAATATAATAAGCAACTTGAATAAACAAATTACTATTAATGATATACAAAAATATGTTATACATTAAATTGATTTTGGACTCGCATAAAGAATTATTCAATGAAAATCTGAATTAATAAAATACAATCATCTCACATTAATTATAAATAGA
>NW_016213443.1:0-1772 GCF_001687245.7 Rhagoletis zephyria | reverse complement strand
TTCCACCTGTTTACAAATTAAATTCAACTTAAAGTAAAAGAATTAGTTATTTTAAATGTGTACCACAATTACAGTGTTAGATTTAAGAAAGTTTAACTTCGAAAACAGGGTTACCACCTGTTTACAAAAGTTAAATTCAATGTATAAAATATAATATGTGATCTTAATACATAATATCACGTATTCTATGTTTCAGTTTAGGGGCTGTGTGTGCCCTGGTACATCCTCGTTTAAATAACGATGAGTAAACATTTAAGACTCGCCGTTGCACATCGATTATGTCGTAATACACAGCTCTCAAAAAAAAATCTGAAGAAATATTTTACATTATTTCTGTTGCTTGCAAAATTGCTTTGCTTCTGCATTAATTTTCTTTAAGGAACAAATACACGAGCATTTTCTCTTGAGAGGTTACACCTCTGATACTGATTTGAGAAAATTTAATAGAAGCAAATATCTTTTTCATTTATTGAACGCACTTTTATATGAATTTTGCATTTTTATTGAGAGCTGTATACTAAGCTTCACATACGGAATTTTTTTTTTAATACAATTGAAGGGTTCGGTGACAATATGTGTATTTTTAAGCGAAGTTCCGTCGTCCCTGGCCCATTCTGGTTTGGAGGGAGAACGAAAAATTACAGTAAAAATGGCACAACGTCGAAGCAGCTTTGTCTCCAAACAAAAATTGACACGCGATGACGGAAATTTGCTCCAAAATACATCATACAAGAATCCAATTTTCATGTTTTAAATATTTGAGTCTTACTACAATCTGTATCACCATGTAATAATTTTGAAAATTGTTCTTATTTGCGGTATTCTTTATTTAAACTTTGCTTAGGGGGCCAATAGCTGCCAGAAGGTTTAAGTATAAACCAGGCCAACACTTTACTTATTTTCTCTTAGAGCACAACCTGAAAGCGAGGAGCAAATCAATTTCAATTCAAAATTAAATATGCACATAAGTAAAAATATTAAATACCCCCAAAAAAATATCTACTCAGCCTCTGGCACAGATAAGCCTCCACGTCAGCTGACGCAGCACGCAACACATGTCGGGGCGTGATGATTTGGCTATTAAACTGACTATTACAAACTAAATGGACTGAATTTAAATGATCAAAAGCACAGCGGTGACTGGGAGAGCATGTAACTCTTCGAAGATTACCTCAAAATTACGAACAGACAGCAACGCGCATGCAACAGCAACATCTACCTAGAACACGGGCACCAGTCGCGTTACAATTACGGCATGGTTCAGTTGTAAAAGAGAAAAATACGAAATATTTGAACACACATACATAGCTATCGCGACTGTCCCTAAACCCTTGCGCAATCAACAATAAAAAAATTTGCTGCAAATATTTGTGTTATAACAGGTGAACGCGTAGCATGTGCTAGGCGAAAAGCAATTGGCGGCAATTACAAATATTATAGCAGTGTACGCCTTATTGCATTTAAGTGATAAAAAGTAATATGGCGCTTGCACAATTACCCCCCATACCAACGACGGAAGTGGCGAAGCTAATTGATCTACACCTAGGCGATATGCGCGATGCCGATCCTAATTGGCAGGTGATCGACTCACCAATTTCGGGACGCGGCGTGTTTGCGCGACGTGACATCAAGCGAGGCGAGCTAATATTTCGTGAACAAACGCTACTTAATGGACCCACTGCCTCCAAGGATACGCTGTTGAATACTTGTGCAGTGTGTTTTTGCCTCCTAGAGGGCCCTATGGAGGAAGTGCTTTGTGCCGCCGGCTGTTC
>NW_016213442.1:0-1772 GCF_001687245.7 Rhagoletis zephyria | reverse complement strand
TCTTCATTCGAAATTACTTGAATGATGAATAAAAATTTATTCGTTATTTCAAATTACTTGAATGAAGAATAAAAATTTATTCGTCATTCTAAATTATTTGAATGATGCATAAAAATTTATTCGTTATTTGAAATTACTTCAATGACGAATAAAAATGTATTCATCATTCGAAAGTGCTTGAATGAAGAATAAAAATTTATTCGTTATTTGAAATTACTTCAATGACGAATAAAAATGTATTCATCATTCGAAAGTGCTTGAATGAAGAATAAAAATTTATTCGTTATTTGAAATTACTTGAATGAAAAATAAAAATTTATTCATCATTCGAAAGTGCTTGAATGAATAAAATTTTATTTTTAATTTGAATAATAATTCATTCAAAAACGCCCTTCCCTGGTATTTATATACTATGCGTACGTATTCGTTTATAAATAACTAGCAGACCCGGCGAACATCGTCCCGCCCAAAAAAATTTTTGTATTTAAACAGTAATACTGGCAAATCACGCCTATTGATCCAATCGGAAAACACGGAAGTTCGGCATTCTCAGTAGATCAGCACGTCGATGTGATCGGGCATTCGCGGCACATTTTCTCGCTTGACGAATTTAAGTAATAAATCATAAATACGATTTTTAGTAATAACTAGACTCCCAAGCTACTTGGCGGATCAGATCATGAATGAGATTTTTAGTTATAACTCGACGCTAGTGCCACCTGGCAGGTCGGTGAATCTAAACTATCTAGAGACCCAACCAAACACACACACAAAAGTTCTTTAAAATCGGTTCCCTCATAAACACACGTACAGCTGAATTGTATATACATACACACAAAGATAGGTAAAAGTTTCAGTACGTTTGGAAAGCGTGACACCCCTTTTAAAAGAGCCCCAATTTTCTCCATGAGTGTGCAATTGATGGCACCTAGATCTAAAGTGAGCTAACTCAAAAATCAGAGCGGGAAACGTAACAGCTTGTGAATCGTACAGATTCAATGCAACCCTGTAGAAACAATTATCAATTGATTAAAATAACCATCTTCTATTTAGCTTTTTTGCGGGATTTCGATAAATTACTAACTTTTAATTAGCTATGATAAAACTAACTTTAAGTTAGTTGTAAAGTCGTGCAGGAGTCATGCAGACGTTATCGGGAGTTTGTTTTCTTTACAAGTTTCTATTTAAATATCCTCATGCAATAATTACATTCAATACACTTTTTTTCTGCACTTCGGAGGAGTTCGACCACAAACACCGCGACACGAGATTTTTATATATTGGATTGGATTTAATAAATTTCTATTTTCCACCAATAACTAAGTGACAACATCACTCAGAAATTATTTTGGATTAAAACCGTGTTCGTTATTAATTAATTTTGTCTTTGCAACCTTATTTGGAATATGTATTTTTAAATAGCCTTTGTTTAATATGCATATTGTGATATTTAACATATATTACTTAAATCATTTTAATTCTTTTATTTAGGTGGCAACTCTTTTATTTTGAAATTCAAACATAAGTTGGGCTCAAAACCTTTTCGAGCGCCATTCGTTTGATATCAATCTTGTAACAATCGAGTTACTTATTTAATTTTTTTTTCTATAGATAAATATATAGCGTCGACATGATTTTTTTCCCAACACCTTCAACTATTATCGCCAAATTTCACCCAATTTATATAAAACCATAATAAATTATATACGAGAACCTTCCTCATGAATCACCTAGTCCACTACTGAGGGTTCTGTGGGTTAAACTACGTGTCA
>NW_016213441.1:1621-1772 GCF_001687245.7 Rhagoletis zephyria | reverse complement strand
TATGGTAGTAGGTGACTAATGCGCACCACGATCTTTGGCACTCAAGCCTATAAAACGATCGTAGGGGAAGAGACTTGGCTGAGCAGATAGACGATTCGACATTCTGCACAATGAACGACGACGCACCCACCAGGATTATGGGTAACTGCAG
>NW_016213441.1:0-1397 GCF_001687245.7 Rhagoletis zephyria | reverse complement strand
ATATTCACTTTTCTAAAGCTGATTGGTAAGGTTACGCGGAGTTTACCGAAAACACCTTCACAGCGCTCCCCACACCAACCGACGTCCATCTCGGTGAACGTAAGTTCCGCAGGGCTGTCACTGCTGCTGCAGCTCGCTTCATACCGGCAGGATGTATAAGGGACCCACGTCCAAACTTCCCTGCCGAAGCGGCTGATCTAGCCGATGAGCGTGATAGCCTTCGTCAGGCCGATCCCGGAGATCCCCGTATCAGGGACCTCAACGCGGAGATTCGGCAACTTGTAAACGTACATAAGCGGAAGAAGTGGGAGGAGCACCTGAAGACTTGTAATTTCACCTCTGGTGTGAGCAAGCTTTGGTCAACCGTGAGGTCATTGCCTAATCCGACGAAGCACGACGACNAGGAAGAAATGGGAGGAGCATCTGAAGACCTGTAACTTCACCTCTGGTGTGAGCAAGCTTTGGTCAACCGTGAGGTCACTGTCCAATCCGACGAAGCACGACGACAGAGTCGAAATTTCCTTCGGCGACCATGCTTCGTCGGACCCGGAGAGATGCGCGAGCTATTTTAGCCGGCAGTTCATACTGCATCCTCCGGTGGACAAAGCCAAGCGTCGAGTGACCAGAAGGCTGCACAAACTGCCAACAACTTGTGCCCCCCTTGCTTTCACTTGCGGTGAAGTTCAGGTGGCCATCGGGAAGGCGAAAGCCTCCAAAGCCATGGGTCCCGACGGAATATGCATGCTGATGCTGAAAAATTTGGGTCCTGCGGGGGTAGCGTACCTAACGCAGGTCCTCAACTTGTCTATGGCCACTCTCATCTTCCCATACATCTGGAAGGTGGGGAGAGTGGTCCCACCAACCGGGGAAACCTGCCAACAAAGGAGATTCCTATCGTCAGATAACACTCCTTTCCCCGATAGCGAAGACACTCGAGGCCTTGCTACTCCCGTACTTCACAAACCACTTGATCCAAGCGAAGCATCAGCATGGTTTCCGTAAAGAGCACAGTACAACAACAGCACTTAACGCCATAAACACTCAGATAACTCGTGGCCTTAACCGAAACCGTCCCTGTGAGAGAACGATTCTTGTAACGTTGGACTTGTCAAAGGCGTTTGACACCGTCAGCCATTCCACGCTACTAGAAGATATAGAGGCCTCCTCTCTCCCACAGAGGTTCAAACGGTGGTCTGCAAATTATCTGAGTGGTCGACATTCGTCGGTAATGTTTAGAGACAAAACGAGTAAACAGAGAAAAATAAAACAGAGGGTTCCACAGGGTGGTGTCCTTTCCCCGCTACTGATTAACTTTTACATTTCAAAGCTCCCTCAACCACTAGAGGGAGAGATCATGGCGACAAGGAATGGAATTGATGACCTGTGTTCGAAAGTAA
>NW_016213439.1:0-1772 GCF_001687245.7 Rhagoletis zephyria | reverse complement strand
GAGAGAGAGAGAAAGAGAGAATATCGTTTCGTCAGCACATTTTTTCGCCCATTCTACTGCTGACCAGCAGAAGCAGCAGCAGCAAAGTAGGTCATTGCGATCCAGCTACGTTTTCCCTTACTTTTCTTTTGCCTCAGTTTCGGTCTCTGGAGCCCTCTGCTCGCGCCACCTGCTGATAATAACGGCCCATATCACGCAATCGAGTGATAATGACTGTCAGTCTGGCTGTCAGTCAGTTTGAGTGGGGCACAAAACAGTAAAAGAAGAGAAAGAAGAAGAGGGATAAATGAAAGGGGCATTCGTTTAATTTAATTAGTCACCAGATGGTAAAGGAAAAAAGAATAATGGAGAGGACAACCAGACACTCTGAAAAAGAGAGAACTGCTTGGAAAAAAGACAAACGGCGAAACAAAAACGGAAAATATTTTACCAGAAAAAAATTAAATAGGAAAGAATGACCCTACTTGGGAAGACGTTTCATTTCTTATTGCCTGCATTTTAATTAACTTAATTTTCTGCTAATGAAAAGTACGTCACTCGGCTCACANGTTCGGTGCTATTGACTCCCTTTCTGTGCTCATAGCACACACAGAGATCGTTTGACGTCACCAAAAAAGCTGAGTTTTGAGTAAAGAGAGAAGGAAAGCCCCCGACTTGGCAAACTATTAAGCGGCTGCCGGAAAATGGAACGACTAGTAGGAGCTCTGTAGGAGGAAAAAGTCCACAGCGACAATTATCACTAAGCTTGTTATTGGTATTGTCCGAGCAAGCGAGAAACGCGGGTGTCATCGCCCGGCGCTGAACTTTGTAAACTTATATGTACACGAAAAGCAAAAGCATCACACACACTCACCATCCATCCCTGACAACAGAGGTAAAAGCACTGTTGCGAAAACACCACCAAACACATAAAATTGTATTTTTAGTACCTTAGCATTTAAACTCACCTTTTAGTTCTCTCTTATCAAAAAGTAATAAGAGCAGAGCAGGGGTACAAAAATAGAGCACGCCAGCAGTCTGTTACACCAATTTCAAACTCTTGGAGCAAGCAAAATTATATTATTCTTATTCTGCTTCGCTTGATGCCCTCCCTTCACCTCAATTTTTTTCAAGGGGGTAGCGAACAAAAATGAGAGAGAGAGAGAGAGAATTTCATTCCGCTCCTCATTAATTGCCTCTGCTCCCCTCCAGCACTCATATTTCCCCGCTAAGCGCCTGTCATTATTAAGTGAACATTTTCATTCCTTCTCTGTCTTCTCTTTCTATCAATTCTCCTCGGCTGAGTGCTTGTGGTTAATTTTAAAATTTCGTGACTGCAAAAGAGGTTGTTAGGGAGTGAGTGAGAGGGAGAACACACTACCGAGTCAGTCGATAACAAGTGCTGGAAGCAATAATAATGATAATGGGAAATAATCATAATGGTCGTAATGCAGCTTTTTTGCAGTTTCAGGATCGATTTAGTGTGAGGGAGGAGAGTGCAGCACCTAGGTGGTTCAAAAGTCACTTACTTTGGCAGTCATTTACATACTAATTCCCGAACTGTTTGCTGCTGCTGTGGAAGCTTCACCAACAGCAGCAATTAGCGACGGCTTGAAATGAATTGAGGAAACAAAGCAAAGTGAAGGCGAGATTCAAGTGATGTGAAAATAATTATCCCACTGCAAAAAGATGATGGTGGTGGTGATAATCGAGTGTCCAGAGAAGGGAGAAAGAAGGAAGAAAGAATGAATTGCCGATTCATGATGATGTGCTTTTGATGATGTTTTTAGGGA
>NW_016213438.1:0-1772 GCF_001687245.7 Rhagoletis zephyria | reverse complement strand
CCGACAGCAGCCTGTTAGCTTGGAATTCATGCAGTCACCAGTCAGTCAGACCACATAAAATTCGCCATGTTGCATTGCACCGCGACGCTTGTGTGGCGGATATTGTTGGAATTTCTTGCTCGTCATTGCCGTGTGTATGCATGAAATGTATGTACATACGTACATACATATATATTTATATATATGAGTATGCGTTTGTATGCACTTTTACATAAATAAATAAAAGTGTGTTATATAAAGTCTTTGTTATTTGTGTTATCCTGGCTGGGAATGAGGTAATTTCTAAGCGAACATCAAGTATGTTGCTGCTGTTGTTGTTATTGCTGAGATTCTCCATTAGGTTTCAGTGAAAAGTGAAATAAAAAATTTTAAAAAGCAGAAGTGCCGAGAGTAAGGTTGCAAACAGAGTGGAAACGAAGCTTGCGTTGCGGGCAAGCTGGCGAGTGTACATAGTGGAAGATGAATGATATGAAGATTTGTTTCTAAATAAAACCCTTTTTTAGATCAAAAGAAAATAAAGAAAAGACAGCAATTCATGAAATAATTTGTATAGGACAACTTTTGGAGAATTTCGCCACTTGTATTATGTGTTACGGCAAGACGGACAGACATTTTTCGAATATACAAGAATGCCAATTAATACTTTAGATTANAAAAACGCGTTTTTTCACAATTGCAAACAGTTAAATAAATTGTAAACAATTCATCACAACAAGCGATCGTCTTTGAAAACAGTATCGCACTGTTTCAAGCTGACCGCTTGCGCAACGTCTTCATCTTCGTCTTCGTCTTTGCGTGCACTGTGATCACTTTCATATGTTTACTACTGCACTGTTTTTCGTCTTCGGCTTCGTCTTCATCTTCGTCTTCGGCTTCGCTTCCACTCTGTTTGCAACCTTACTCGCAGCTTTTTTTGCGATTTTTATGGTTTTAAAAGGAAAATGAAATGCAACAAAAGACCGTTACAGTATGTGTATGGGATCTTAGCGGACTAGCGTTTCAAAGATGTGTAAAAATATGAATTTAATGAAATTCTAGAACAGACTAAATGATCCGTAAAATATGACAATGAGTTGAAATGATTTTTGGAATGACTTGGTTCGTTGCTTTGCTTGGGTAGTTTATTTGTACGTGTGAATATAGAATATGCTCAACGTTGGTTTTGAGACTTGAATGAGTTCAACTCTATAGAGAGTAGGTACACTCTTACGCCTGAACAATGTTTTCTTTAATACATTCGTGTCTCCAACTAAAGAAAATTAGCATTCTGTGCTCGTGGGACCCGAAGCGATACGCGAGCTATTTTAGGCGGCAATGTGTCTTTGCATACTACAGCGACCAGAAAGCTGCACAAACTGCCAACAATATTGCGTATAGTGGGAATTAGGGAATGTGATCCCACTATTAAAGTCGGGGCAACAAGCCAACAAGGAGTAGAAGACGTTGCCCGATAACTTTTCTTTCCCCAATAGTTAAGACACTCGCGGCCTTTCTACTCCTGTACTATACGTCTCATCTGACCCCAGTGAAGCATAAACATAGCATTCGTAAGGTGAACAGTACCCCCCAGCACTTAAGTCTATTAACGCCCAGGTAATTCGCGGCATTAGCCAAAACCGCACCTGCGACATACTGCGACATAGTCCAGTTGGGCGCTGGTCCTGTGAAAGGTGTTTGACTGCGTTTGTCATGCTTCGATGTCTTCCATGTCTCTACTACAGGGAACTAAAACGGTGATCGGCGAATTAGCTGAGTGGCTGACAGTCGTCAGT
>NW_016213437.1:0-1772 GCF_001687245.7 Rhagoletis zephyria | reverse complement strand
ACCCACAAACTACCGCCTGACAATGTCCACTTTTCCGATGAAACTGTAATAATCAGCCGCTTCAAGTATTTCCTGCAAGTAACTTCATAAGCTAGTTATATTTACACCGAACAAGACCGACTATCCGCCCTAGACTTTGAACAACGTACAAATACAACCACATACAAATAAATTTGAAAGATTTATGTTGTGTGTAAAGAGGAACTCCAGAATGAGTTGCTTGCCCATATTTTAGGGAAAGTCAAAAAATAATCATCGCAACTGTGGAATGTATTACCAAGTTCAGACAGGCAGTTAATCGGGCAATTATAAAAGCTTTCTCGATTAAGAAGCTAATTGAGCTCGTTTTACCATTCACACTTTCCCGACTTAATACTCCATTTGTACTTAATTGAGTGCTAATTGAATTCTTTTATGCACCACTGCTGGGTATGTTTAATTTTGCCTTTGAGGTATGTTTTCTTAACAAATAGCCGTCAGCTGTTTGTTTTTGGTCCTCACTTTCTGGCGAATCCCTTTCTTCCGAGTTCTTCGATCTGAAGTTTTAAAAATTTATTCATGTCCGCCCGTCTATCTATCTATTTGAACGCAAACTAGTCCCCCAGCTTTCGAGATATCCAATCGAAATTCGGTCCACAGATGGCTTTTTATAATACATTGACCATACAACTGATTGTTCAGGTATAAGTAAATATTTGCGTGTAGTGAAGCCATAATTACCAAGTCCTTTTGTACACAGTATTTAGTGAAGCTAAAAACTCACNAGTAAATATTTGCGTGTAGTGAAGCCATAATTACCAAGTCCTTTTGTACATAGTACAAAACCTATACACGGTGTTGTGTTAGGTGAAACTAACTAAATGCTTTTAGAATAAGAATTTACTTATTAGTAAATACTAGCTTACTCGGTATTTAGTAACTTCCAAAATATTTAAATAAATAGTATTTGGTATTTACCACAATATAAGTACTTTTTAATCGACTTCAAATAAGCAGAGGGTTATCAATTCGTCGGACTATTTTTATTTTTTTATTTTTTATTTTATGTTGTATGCATAACTTTGGACCACGTCCACTGATTTTGATAATTCCTTTTCTATCGGAAAGGTGTTGCCATATTAATTTGGTTTAGATCCGATCATTGGGTCATGAAGATATTAACGGTACTATTACATTTTTATATGAGAATTGAAATCGGTTGTGTTTTTGCTAAAAAAATTAGTTACTTAGTACTTTTTTCTTTTATTAGGGAAAGGTATAAAGGCTTCAGCAAAATCGAAGACAGCACGTCCCTTACTATTTGTCATTTATAAAATGGTCCGAACGCTGTACAATGGCTGCTACTTAGTAGAAAGTAGTAGATTCTACTCGTATGCCAATGTGTATCTTATTCCTTTTACACTATGTGCACACACACACTGCTATGCATTTACAACTGCCCAAATATTTGTATACTTCACTACCATCCCTTTGCTGTCCACTCAGCGGCCTACATATTCCGTTCGCTTCAACATTTGCTACTGGTTTGTCTTTTTCCGGAGGCAGGTCAGTAAAATTTTTTTATACCGTTTTTTTGCCGCTTTTTGTATTGCGAGCGCGATGTTGTTCATCTCTTTATTGCACTTGTATTATTTTTAATTTTTACCGCGTTTTATCTATAGGCTTTTAGGATGCCCAGGAGCACCTCATTATGCGGCTGGTCATGTTGTCTGGCTATAAAACCGCGAAGGATACAGAAATGCTTCTACTCTTTTGATAGAACAATAAATTCA
>NW_016213436.1:0-1772 GCF_001687245.7 Rhagoletis zephyria | reverse complement strand
CGAACACTATTAAATGGCGATAAAAGCTTTTCAAAATGGCAGACATAAAGCAAGTGGATTATTTTTTCCACAAAGTTTTATTATTTTTTTTCTCTCACCATTATTTGGTGTAACATTAATAGACTCCATCGCAAAGCTATTAACTTTGTGTGCAAGTTGGTTGCGTGTGAAAGTATGTTTGCTTTTAGGCGCCAGGCGTGAATGTGTGAAACGGTGCGGAATTTCTATCAAAGCTCAGGCAGCAAGTGGTAATGGTCTTCTAAATGGTATGAGAGTTAAAAACTGATGGGAAAATATTCAACGAAATTATCAATGCGAAGTAAATAATAAATCCATGTACAAAAGAAAATAATTCTCAATTAAACTAAACCAAACCAATTTTATTTAATGAACTTCAATTCATGTAAATTTTTTTAAAGGACCTTGAAATCCTAAAGATATGATTAGCTCAAAAAATTCAGTGCAATGCAGAATAACAATGTGCCTGTGTGACGAATAGGTATTGAAAATATCAGTTTAAAACTGTATCCTTGGATATCCTTGAAAATTTTCAATGTTTATTTTTGTAATAAGTACAAATATGTACACTACCACATCCTCGACTTTCGTCCTAATTTTACTGGTTTAGTATAAAAAATGATTAAGGGAATATTTTTAATACCCTTTGCACCAAAAAGTTTAATTGTTTTGCATTCCAGAGGATTTTCTTTTTTATTTAATACCCATATTGTTATTGTAAATTGCACAGAATTTGTTTAATAAAAATTTTTTTAATCTGATATTTTGCAACTTGTAACTTCTTGTAAAATAAATCCCGACGTCAGCGATGAACTAAAAATGCATATCTACTAGTTTGGTTCCTAGACTTTCGTTTGTTTTAAATTGTTTGGTTCTGCCNTGCGAATATTAACGACCCCAAGAAAAATTAACAAAATTATGATTTGGAGAGAACAGAAATTCAAATACTTGCAGGCATCTTAAGAAAAATTTAAAAATGTTAATAGGAAAATAAAAAATTAAGAATTTAACAAAATGAAATATAAAACTAAGAACTAAATAAAATCAATTCAAAAATAGATACTAAACAATATAGACAACAAAAATAAAAACATAAAAAAATAATAATACAAAATAAAGAAAAAAAATTAAAAAGTTTAAAGAAAAAACTAAGGTATATAAAAAAAAGAAATATGTAAAAAAATCAAAAAATTAAAAAGTTAAGAAAATTACAACTTATAAGAAAGAAATTAATTGACCACTTAAAAAAAATAAGAAATAATAAAATTAAAAATAATTAAATAGATAACTGACTACAGAAGAAAAAAACACCAGAATTGCAAAAAAAAAAGATGAAAAAGAATTAAAATACATATTGAAAAGAAGAATTAAATAAATAAATGGAAACAAATGAATTAATCCTTCTGCTGTGTTTCAAATTTACACCTTCCTTCAATGTTTCGAGCAATTACGACCCAATATGTAATACAAATTGACAAATCGATAAGAATCCTAAGACAATTCCAGAAAATATAAAAAGGTAAAATTAACACAAAAAGTAATCAATTGAAGTAATAAATACTAAAAAAAATATATATGCAGTTACAAAAAATAAAACAAGAAGAATAAAATATAAAAGGGAATTTAATCTTAAAAAGGAATCTCAAAATTGAAATAATTAAAAAAGAAACAAAAACCAATAACTATAAAAATACTGAAAAATCAGAAAGAATACTAATAAAGAAGTAAAAAAAAGTTTTTGGAAGACAATATTA
>NW_016213435.1:0-1772 GCF_001687245.7 Rhagoletis zephyria | reverse complement strand
AAGTTATTTATAATGTATAATGAATACGTGTACCGCGGTATAGAAAATGGTTTTAAAGAATTTGTTACTTCACGAGCTCGCCTTTTATTCAAACAACTTTTTTCAGTAGTAATTAATTTTATTCTTTTATCAAGATGACTATACTACTTTAAAAACATTTGTTTCTTTTGGCGTATGCAGACGAACTGTCCCGTAACGAACGTTATTGCCTTTATATTATTTTATCACGCCACCATATTTACAGCAAGTGTCTTGTGTACAATAGTAAGGGAAAAACATACATCAATGTGTTTGGAAATATACCGCTTATGTCTATGTACCCACTAAGAAATCTTACGTATGGGTACCCACTAGGAACGGCGGCAACAGGTAGTTTCAATCGTTTTTGAACTTTCGAGGAATTGAAAGTTCTTTGTGAGCCTTGATTAATCAGGGCCCTAAGTTGAAACAATTCACCCTCGTGTTCAACTGCGACTATGGCAGTTGGAAGGAGAATTTTGCTATCATTGTCGGTGTGCAATGATTGTATTTGTGCTTGTTTGGAACAACACGGTTGCTCGCTGGAATTGGAGCTTGACTGCGCTTGTAGAGCGGGAGGTGTCGACTGGGCAGTAGTGTGTTGTGCGGCGGTTTCATTCGCTCGCGCACTGGAGTGTCGAGATTGTGGTAGGGATTCATGTGCAGCAGGGAGTGATGCCGTTGTTGGAAATGTGTACATGACGACTTGCTCGGACACTCATTAGTGCTATGGGTATTACCAAGGGAGTTTTTGCACAGCTTGGTTTGGGTTGCGAATTGTACTCGGTTTGGTACCGAAATTCGCTTAAATTGTGGGCAGACTCTAATGGAATGAGGGGACTTGCAGTAAGAGCAAGTTGTTTCCCTCTTAGGTTCTGCCACAAAAGTTTGCGTCCTGTTAAAGGACCTGTTTTGCGCAGCATTTTGATGAGCGACTGGTTTTTGTATATTTTGGCTTGGATGAAGCCGGTTAAGTCTTTGGACTACTTCGTATCTTGAAGTAAGAAAGTCGTCCATTTGTGACCATGAGGGTAAATCTCTTCGAGAAGAGAGAGATTGTTCCCAAAGTGACAGTGTGGTTTCGGGCAATTTGGATGAGCATATGTACACCAATATGGGATCCCAATGTTTTTCTGGACGTCTTGGGAATTAAGAACTGACAGACAGTTGTTGATTGATGTTTGCAGCCTTTCAAGGTGCTCGCTATTCTCGGATTGAATAGTGGGCAAAGTCATTAAAATTTTAATTTGGTTGTCAACCAAGATACGTTTGTTTTCGTATCGTGACCGTAAAGCTTCCCAGGCCAGCTCGAAGTTATCATCGCTGAGCGGGTATTGCTTGACGATGGAGCCGGCTTTTCCTTGGGTTTTGTATCGGAGGTGATACAATTTTTGAGCACGAGAGAGCTTCGGGTGGTTGATGTACACCGCTGGGAACATGTCACGAAAGGCGGGCCATTCTTCGTAACCGCCGTAAAATGTCTCCGTGTCACAAGGTGGGACTTGAAGAAAAACGTTTGCCTCTGCCGAGGTGTGTTCCACGATCGGCAATTTTAGCTTTGGTCACCTCATATAATTCAAGGCAAGTGAAGCACTTGCCTTCTACCGAATTCTTAAAGTTTTCAGGTAGGCTGTCATCTGGCTTTGAAAAAACCAAATCATAGGCGGACTGAAGCCCAACAATCATCTAGTGATTTGTCTTTTACCATAAGATATGATTCAGTGTGGTCTTGGATTGGCGCATCACTGAATTTT